>NC_135514.1:1032500-1332500 GCF_051989575.1 Stigmatopora nigra
TATTACTACCACTTCTGCTTTGGCTCTTGATGCTAAAAAAAAACCACCAGAGGGAGAAAGAGATCAGCCGAGATCGTAATTAAAATTCCATTCCGATATTTTGCATGGATGTTTACTCACACAGAAGCCAGTTCAGTTAGAGCCTCCCGGTATTGACAGAGTTCAGTTTCGCCAAAAGCCTGCAGACACATTTCACATGGTGTGTCAAATTTAACGATAGCACACCTTTGTTAAATTTTCACCAGCCATGTGTGGCTTCTCTAGCCCTTGTTTTGAGATTTGTTCAATTGTCTCATGCGTGTATCCTGTTTCAGACAGATAAGGGGACAAAGACAAAAAGACACACCTCAGCTCCATGGCGTGCTTTGTTATAGCCGTCCAGCACCGTGTCTACCAGACCTTTCTGGCTTTCCCTGAAGAGGCATTGGGAATTTTTCAGCTGTAGGAGCCATGTTCGAAATCGCTTCCCTGTCACGGCGCTAGAAGATCCGCCCAGATGGCAAAAAGGGAAGTCTTCACCCATGCAAATGAAACATATTTTTGTTATGAGTCGAACCATTGTGCGAAATTTCTGATCAATGGCATCTTGAAGGAAAATTAGGAAGAACAAAGTGCACTCCATTGCTTTCTAAAGAATCAAACTTAAGAGTTGGGTAGCATGAAGCGAGTTTTAAGATTGTCAACACTTTGGACAAATTAATTTGTTTTTAATTCATGAGATATGAGAAATTTGACATACGAGCTCAGTCCTGGAACGCTTTAAGCTCATATCTCAAGGTACCACTGTATTTACAGGGCTTAACTGATGTAGTCATGAAGCTGACCTGTGTCTCGAATGGCATCCAGTGCTCTCATTCTGTACTGGTAGTCACAGCGCCCTACAAAACACACACACTAGTGCAAAAACTGGACTTCGACTGCAAATAAATTAAAATTTATGCCATTTTTTAATCCTGCGGTGTAAATCCCGTCATTGCAAACGATGAACAAACCTGACTTTAGACGCTCATCCTGCGGAGACAGCAGTCGAGGCTCAAAGTGGATTTTCTGGACTTGACATAATTTGGCTTCGATTTCTTGCCGGAGCTCCTTCGAAAGAAACACAACACATTTAACAGCTGCAGTGGCAAGCCAGTCATCTCAGTGCTAAGTCCTTAAAAAAGAGTTTTGTTGCCTTTGGGGCATTGTGGCCGATGGGAACGTGGGGTCCTCGTCGTGACTTCATGGCTAGTCGCATAATTTGTCTTTTCACGAAGATAAATAGCAGGACAAATACCTAAGAGAAAACACACACACACACACACACACACACACACATGATTTACCCTTTACAGTTCATTTATTTCAATCATTGGTTGCAGTGACGGTGCTAATCCTCCAATCCCTTTTGATTGAGAGAGGCTGTCAAAATGAATTAGACTTGTAGCGCAGTCAAAGGCATGTGGTGTATTCACAGTCATCCCTCCCAATTTAAATGAATTGGACATCTGTTGTTGAAAATGGCAGGCAATTAATCAAATATGAAACCCTAAAAACAACTTTAAGGTTTCATCCAATATGTATGTATTAATGAAAACACCCTAGTGATTGATTAAAAAATAATAATACAACAACAATTTAAACTTGGCATTCATGTTTTTGGGATGTGGGAGGAAACCGTAGTACCTAGCGAAAGCCCATGCAAGCCTGGGGAGAACATGCAATCCCCACACAGCGAGGACCAATCTGGGCTTGAACCCTCAACCACAGAACTGTGAGGCTGACATGGTAACCACTCACTCACCGGGGCTGTTATACATATTAAACCAAATAATCAGCTCTGAGACCATAAAAGAATGAATCAAAGTCATTCTGCTTGGATCTTTGTGTGCGCATTACTGGAAAAAATACCAAATTTCACACTGATTAATCCAGGAATAAAAAGGAGTATCAATAGAATTTAAAGACCATGATGCATCAGGAGATAAAATACAAATTACTCCAAGGAACACGTGACCAACACCATGCCAGGTAATAAAGCGTGATCTTTAACAAGTGCGAATAAGCTTTTACGTTGACAACGCGTCATTGTTTTTCTTGGAAAATAAAAAATATATATATATTTTTTTTTAAAGAAGCAAAACCACATTTTGTTTTGGTCCATTACACTGATTGATATTAGCATATGTGCAGACGGTTGGAAAACATTCATGACTCAGCTGTTATCAAGTAAGTGTTGCTCAGTAAAGTTGTCATGATCCCAACTTACCAGACTTCCAAATGCCATCACAAGCACGACGTTAACGCTCGAAAGAGGAGAGTCACTTCGCATTTTGGATACACTTTCACTTCTCCTAAATGGACACAAGTGAAAACAAAAACAGCTGGAAGAGTCTTCTAAAAGATCGCCTCTTGGACATGAAACACGAAGCTTCCCTGCAATTAACTACACATTAAAATGTGCTTAAAAAAATAAGTTAACGATTCAAACTGATATCCTTGCTTGGGAAAGTTATATTTCGTCGTCGTTTGTCAACTTCCGGGTTGGTCACGTGACAGAGGCGTCGTACTGATTACTCCACAATGACCCGATCATTTGGAAAGTAACTTTGTAACTTCACACGCGGATAAAATAATACGATTTCAAAACCCTAAAGCAGTATAAATCACACCCATGTCACCGAGTTGTATTTTTAGTATTGGTTAACCCAGTTCCACCTGTCAGCCATTTTTCTCCAAAACAATGATGCTTTTCTTCCATTGTGTGTTCGTTCATAACACACCAATGAATGACTTTGAAGCTTCTATGAATGTGGGCAGCATTTGCATCTGTCATACTAAGACACTGACCGCTATTCTTGTGTTGGGAACAAGGGTGGGCGACAGTGTTGGACTCCAAAAGACAGGATGATTTGTCTGTGACAGCCTACAAACCTTGATGCATGGATTTCAGGGTTATGGGACATGGGAATCGAGGGTTCAATCCCAGGTGAGTCCTCACTGTGTGGAGATTGTGTGTTCTCCTTGGCTTGCATGGGTTTTCTCTGGGTTTCTACGGGTTTCCTCTCACATTTTTTAGCTGGGATAGACTCTGTTACCCCTTGGAACCCTTGTGAGGATCAGCGGGTCAGAAAACTAATGAACAAATGTTGACATTGTGATCAATGTTGGCTGAAATTTGACACTCCTCACACTCAAGTGTGAAATGGTGACATGTTAACAAGTGTTACAACCCAAGCAAAATCAACACTATGACGACCAGTCAAACAAAATTCTCAACTCATCTCATCTCATTTTCTGAACCACTTTATCCTCATTAGGGTCGCGGGGGTGCTGGAGCCAGAGATGGGTGGCCAGCCGATCGCAGGGCACGAGAAGACGGACCTATGGGCAATTTAGAGTGTCCCATCAGCCTACCATGCATGTTTTTGGAATGTGGGAGGAAACCCGAGTACCTGGATGAAACCCACAGAGGCCAAAGGAGAACATGCAAATTCCACACAGGTGAAAGTGACCTGGATTTGAGCCCAGGACCCCAGAGCTGTGAGGCCGACGTGCGAACCACTCGCATCACCTGGCCACCACCCAAACAAACAAACTTGTACTTGCTTTCAAAATTCACAAATTACAGATAAGCGTTTGTTAGAAAGAATCAAGTAAAAATGTAGGAGTAGTATTCACATTGACTTTTGAGATAACAGTGCCTGAGTGTTTATTTTTATGCCAAACTTACTTTTTGTCCTACATTTGAAAAATCCTAATTAGCCATTACTGTAGCAGGGATTCCATTTATGTTTTCCATTAAGATATAAACAAAACAAACAAAACTAAAACAAACTAACACATTTTTGTTAGTCCATACAATTACTAAACACCCATATGTGACACTCTTTAAAATTTAAAATTTTGATTGAGATTTAATGTCGTGTGTTTTACTGAAGTCGCACAATGACTATCGCAGACGCCACAAGAAATTTAAATGACACATTTCCGAGGCAGAGTTTAGAAATGTTTACCGGTTTTCTGGATTGCAGCCTCAGTCTAATATATAACATCCCCCAAATGGGGTCAAAATTATTGATTTTTTTTTACTAAGAAAAAGAACATTCTTAATTCTTTGTCATGTATACATACGCCTTACAAAAAAAGTTTTTTTTCCCTTTCCAATTGTCCACAACCTGATTTTGATCATTTCCTCTTTAAGTTCACATTACACAATGCTTAAGCAGACATACAAGCTTGAGCCAACTCTTGTTTTTTTTTTTTTTGCATGTCAACCGAGAGGGGAACTTTTACAGGCATTTGTCCCTCTATTGTGCTTTCTATTCCCGATTAAAGAACCCATGTCATTATGTATCCAGACACCTGCTCAGCCCTTAAAATTCGACTCAGGTTAGCCTGATTGGGCTGAAATCGAAGAAGTCCTAAATCACGGTGAGATTAGTGCAATCATTTGAGTTGAAGTTTATTTCCCATGATGTCATTCCTATATGGCCATGTGTGGTTTAAAGCAAGTGGCTGTTTAAATTGTTATAGTACATTAAACTTAAACAAGGAATGTTGCCATCTCAGATGAGGAAAAGGGTGAAAAAACAACAATGAAACGGGGAGGAGAGAGAGAGGGATAGAGAGAGAGAGAGAAAGAGAGAGAGGGAAGAGGATAGACCAGTGTGGCCGGTTTGCGTCACTGTACACATCCCATCGTGCAAACGCTAACAGACACACATAGAGCGAAAGAGATGACGGTGACGAGCTGATCTCATTACCAGTTTATTATGAGGCTTTGTCAGACTTACAGTAGTTCAGCCGTGACTAAGGTAAGGCGCATGTGTTAGTTACTTCTAGGAAAGATCATTTGAATGAGGACCTGTCTGTGTTGTATCCCAATTGTTCATTTGAGGTTTTTCCATTTCTGCGACAGGCGCCCTGAGCTTGAATTATTGTGAGCCACGTTGCCCAGGTGACCCCGATGGGAGGCTCGAGATCAGGCAAAACAGGTGTTTGTGTAAGATGATACTCGCCTGCATTAGACAGTTCCAGGTGGGAGACATATCCAAATACTATACTATACCCCTAATGATAGCTGTCTTTTAAATACACATATGTAATCGTTTCAGAAAGTGTTAGTACGCACGCTGTCTTTGTTGCTCACAATAAAAGCTAATGTCACTGGTTTCCTCAACCATCCATATGTTGTGCATGTTGAGCGGTATGAAATAAATATGCACATCACTGTATTTTATCTGATCCTTTTCTCTTGCTGTCAAGGTTTGATAAAGTTGCATAGGAATGATACATGCTGCACACAGACTGACATTGTTGTCCCTCACTGGATTGTAGCAGAGTGAGTTTTTCCAGTTTATTGTATACAGGTTTAGCTGACAGTTTCAGTATGAGTGTGTTGCTAGTGTAAACAGCTGTTAAGAGATGAGTGAGTATATTGTACTTCTTTTCATGAATGGACTCATTGAAGTGTTGTTTTTGTTTCTTGGGTGCTTGATTTGAAAGCTAATTTCAGGCCATGATTTAATCGAGCTGTCTACAGTACATGTTCCTTGTCTCCTTTTCTCTCTCTCTCTCTCTCTCTCTGCACACACAGTCTGTTCTATGCTTAGATGTGTTCTATAGCCTCAGACACTCTGTGATTTGAGTTTGACCACTGTAAGAAGCCACTGCCACCACATATCACAACATTCCAGTTCCATTTGCTCTGAAAATGGAGATTCATTCTTTATTTTATGCTTGACAGGCATTGGGAACCATTGGAACCCTCCTGGAAAACTGGACAGAAAGACATCAAAATGATTACAACCACAGAGCCAACCATTACTAGCATTTATACAAAGGAAAAATCTCATTTACAGCAGTTTGCTTGAATATAATATCAGTCGGTGAAACACAATGAACCGATGCTGTTTTTCTGCCGGAATCATTTGAAAAAATCCAGTCTGGTCATCATCTCTCTTTTTAGAGATTTGACTTTTGACAGGTGGTCATTAACTTTGTTTATACACTGACAATGGATGTGTCCTTAATCCACACTCCACTGACTGAAGATACCAATCAGAGGACTTTGGAGCGCTTCGCTGTCACAACTACCAACTATCCTACCAGAAACCTCACTCGCAGACCAGGTGTCAGGAAGGATAAAGCTTTGTCCCGAGAGGTGGTGACCATAGCTGAGAAAATCCAAGATGAAGAGAAACAAGCTCCATACGCTTCAATTCGATTCAATGAATCAAGCAAGCGGGCCAGATCGATCGATAGCAAAGATCTTCAGGGAGGATCCGCGTATGAATGTCAAACATGGGCAGCGAGTGTCAAAAATTGGAATGAAAACAAAGAAATATCAGGAAGCGCAATATATTCCAGTCTGACTCACAATGACAGAATAGACAAGAAAACCACAGAACTTGGCATCAACAGAATGCGTAACTACAGCCCTGCATCTGTGAGTTTGACTGGGACAGACTGGAGGCGCAGTTTGCCAACTAGAAGCAGGAGCGTAGACAGGAGGTCAGGAGCAAGCAGTCCCGAACGTGATTCAAGGCGATCCAATGTAGCTGCAATATTACCTGAAGAAAACAAAAGTAGAGTAAGGGATACCGAAGGCTTGAGAGAAAGGTCCATGTCTTCATTCAGGGCGTACAACTCACTAGGTATTTCCCCATGCAGCATCAGTCCCAAAAATTCTTTGGGCCAGAGTTTGGAAACGGTCTATGGAAGTAAATCCTACCCTTTAAGGCTGAAGTCGGACCCAGAGCCCATCGGCGACTCCAGGGAGACATCTTCTTTTGGAACGAAAAGAGGTCATAGTATATTGGAACGTATCGAAAAGCTCTATGGCCCATCCAATCCTGAGGACGTCAGTAGATATAGGGATTTCTCATCTCTAGACAGACGATACTTGCGAGGAAAGGGTGATACAACAGTTCACCGTCGTTCAAGCTTTTACGGTTTGCCAAGCTCATGTGGGGGGGACACAAGAGGAACCGACCCCAGGCGTGGCTCTCTTGGTGATGGAAGCTACCAAAGTACAGTTTGCAGAAATGGATCACTTGTAGACACCAAGACAGAAAGCTCCAATACTTCACACTGTTCTAGAACAAGGGCCAGATTACCAGAAGGAGAATGGGATGAATGGATTTATGGGGGGTATTCCAACCAAGGTGTAGTCAGAGGGGGCATAGGGGCCATTGAGACAATGTCTCTGGACCGTGCAAGGAGCAGGAACACTAGGGCTAGTCAGTTGAGGTCAGCCAGGGTTGCCCACCCTAACACTCTATCAGGGAAGACTTCTGAGGCTACCAGGAAACCTGGGACCCAGGGGGAAAGAACAATGTCAAAAAGGGGAAATGTGACAGAAGATGTGGAATTCAAGCGTTGTGAAGAAGTGTTTGAGCCAAACCTGAACAACGGAGGGATTTCTGCAGGGTGGAAAACACACTCAGAGACTCACTCCCCTTTAATCAGTGTAAGGAATAAAATCAATCAATTTGAGGCCCTGACGCAGAAATCCCAGCGTTTTAGTGAGAACATGATGCCACGACGGGCCTTTTCCGTGCCCACAAGACTCAATACAGCCCATGATTGCTTTAAAGATGAGGTGGAAAAAGCAGGTAGAACTACAGGCGAAAAGTGTTTGGGTCTCATAGAGTTCAAGGAGACTGGTAGAAAAGCACATGAGAAAGCGTGTCGACAGAAGTCTCAGTCACAAAGGTCTTTTTCGGCGGATGAGATTGGACAAAGGTTCGGAGAAGCTGATTTGGCAAGGAGGGAAAGGGCAAACGTGGATGGCATTTATAAATACACAGAGGACTTTAGTATCTATTCCAAGTTTAAGAGTGCAGTCAAATCACCCCTCAAAGATAATGCTCTACGTCATGAAAACTTGTACATAGATGAACCAGACTCTTTTGAAATTTCAAGTCATCAGTACCAAAAAAACAACAATTCTGAGTCACCTATGTCGCTTTTCTCTAGTGACTCTGAAGCCCACCCGTATGCCGAGCTATCTGGTGCAAAGAAAGCCAAACCTTCCGTGATTATATTAGCAATTAGCGATGATGACAAGACTCCAACAAACACTCCAATCCAATCACCCCTTAGTTCCCCGATGTCACCGCCGGACAGTTCTTCTCCCCTCGCACCGACTGAAAAAAGACAAACAGTCATTGCTCCCAAGCCAGACCTTTCAACTCTCACGACCACTCCTCACAGCAAGCTCTTTCCGGATATAATAGACGGGGAGTCAAAAGGCAAGAAACATACATTGGACCTAGATGCTTGGGTAGCTGGCTTTAAGGCCTGGAAGCCAGATGATGCTCTCGAGGATGATGATGACGACAGTACACAGAAGGATGACGATTCTTACGATTCAGACTCTGCAGAGTCCTCAGTGACCGTCACCAGCAATATGAGTCTGTCAGATCGTAGGAGTTTCTCTCTCAGGTAAGCACAGTTAAAATAAGAATGTGATCAATTGTCATTGTTTTCCTTCCTTAAGTACTGCTTCCCCCGCAGCCTGGCAGAATTATGTTACTTCACTGGAGCTGAGTCCGAGTCAGAAAATGACAGCGACGAGAGTCCAGTGACGGGGAGGAGGTCGGCTTCACTGAGCTCCGAAGTGTCTGCTCTGTCATACGTTTCTGTGTTGCCCAGTGAAGAGCTTGACAAGCTACTGGAAGATGTCAGGAGTCTGGGAGATAGCAATCTTCAAGTACGTTTGCTTAGAATAGAAACATTTCAATTTAAGTACAAAGTCTCTCACTATAGCTCCAAAGCACGGAGTTTAGGAAGATAGTTTTTATCAATCAAGATTACTTAACTGATCTCAAGCCTTTATGAAATCAAGATGGCTTACCTATTGTTTTTATAAATGCAGGAAGATGTGCATGTGGTTGTTCTTCACAAGGAGGTGGCTGCTGGCCTAGGCTTCAGTATAGCAGGAGGTGTCGACCAGAACAAACCAGTCGTGGTGAGTAAAACAATGTTTTACAATTTCTTCCCAGGTGTTTTTCGACCTTCTAATGGAGAGTTTGCATGTTCTCCCCAGGCTTGCGTGGGTTTTCTTTGCAATACTTTGATTTCCTCCCACATTACAAAAACATGCATGGTAGGCTGGTTAAAAACAATAAATTGTCCCTAGGTATGACTAGGGTGTGGATGTTTGTATGCGTCCTTATTACCTGTGATTGAGGGTGTCCATATGTAGCTGGGATAGGCCCCACCACCCCCATCGACCCTTGTGAGGATACAGAAAATGAATGAATGAGCCTTTCAGGGGCAGTGGACACTAGCACCCATTCACTGCTAGCTCAGGTCACAGAGTATTTGTTGGGATAGTTAGCAAAAGAGGGAAATTTATGATAAAAAGCCTATTGACAGCAATAGACGTCCAACCAATTTTGGCCCATGCAAGGGCATTGAAGTGATTTTTATATTTATCTTATACTTGCTTCCAGCCCTTCCGCATTAAATTACATTGTATACTTACTACTGTTAATGGCAGCCATAAAGTTAATCTATGTTTCAAGATACTTTATTCATTTCCTGTTTCGCTTATCTTTACAAGAGTAATGTGGGTGCTGGAGCCTATCCCAGCCCACTTTAAGGCAGTAAGGTTGTAAGTATTGGTTGCCAGCCAATTGCCGTGCACATGAAAAACAACCATTGATGCTCAACTCATTACTATGGGCAATTTAGAGTGTCCAGCATAGCTGCAGTGTTCTCGTTACCTCTGCGTCCTGCGTCTGATACGCACAGCTTTTCTTCCAGACGCACAATTTCAAGTAATGTGCTTTTTTCGGACGCAAAGAAATTTTTATCAAAAAAAAAAACCAAAACACATATATCCGATAGCAAACCAATTTATTCCACATAATCTTTGCGAAATAATTCTCGCGTGAACGAGACTAGCAGACACTAGCAGACGAAGGAGAGAAAGCGATAGCAAGAGTTTCGTAATAGTGTAAGAAAGATAAAAAATGTTTCAGAAAAAGCAAAACAGTCTGGATAGTTATTTCGCAGTTAAAAAATACAACTAGTAAGAAAAGAACTGCAGAAGATTCGATCGATGATCATGAAGCAAAACGGGGGAAGCAAGGAAAAATACGCACATTTCAAAAGACTTTTGGCTGCAAAGAGAGGAGGATCTACGAGCTGAAAGACTAGTACAATGATAAATAAACCCTAACCCTAAACCATATAATAAATAAATTAAATCTGAATGTTTATATATCGTTGCTTATGTTTTATTTGCATCCGTAGTATGTTGGGACTCGTGACAAGTTTCCTGGGACGCACAGTTTTCAGACAAGCGAATCCCTGGGACTCGCAGTGTGCCAATTGTAAAATTATCACTGTAGCTGTAGCATGATTTTAGGATGAGGGAGGAAACCAGAGTGCCCAGAGAAAACCCACGCAGGCACAGGGAGAACATAAAAGTTCTACATAGGAAAGCTGGAACCCAGCAATGAATGAACCCTTGATCTAATAATAATAATAATTGGACATGGGCTTTGTCATCATCATCAACAACAAAATCCTAATTGTCATCATACCCAGAAACTGCGATTGACGAAATTGGTAAAGAACTGTGAGGAGGATGTTCCACTTGCTGATTAAAAAAAATAAACTAAAAATATTTCCAAGAGCAAAATACACTTGGACCACACAAAAGAAAAAAAACATTCAAGCCTGTTTTCTAGTGATTGCTTGAATTTATTTCCTAATGTTCTTTTCAGGTTCACAAGGTGTTTCCCACTGGTGTGGCAGCACAAGAAGGCTCCATCAGAGAAGGAAACCAGGTCCTATCCATTAACGGCACTGCCCTTGGGGGTCACACTCACTGGGAGGCTCTGAGGGTCCTGAGGCGGGCCAAGACTCGAGAGATGGGGGTGGTGGTGTTGAGGAGAGGTGACACCATCTGTAATGGGAAAGAGAGCAAGACCAATGAATCAACTCCAAGTTGGACTACAGAGACTGGTTCTACTCATTAATACAGTTACAGTGGTTATATATATATATATATATATATATATATATATATATATATATATATATATATATATATATATATATATATATATATATATATATATATATATATATATATATATATATATATATATATATATATATATATATATATATATATATATATATATATATATATATATATATATATATATATATATATATATATATATATATATATATATATATATATATATATATATATATATATATATGTCTTTACACCCTTGATATTTACAATCTTCACCTACTAATTAAAAAAACAAACAACATTTCAAAGTATAATGTTAAAGTAAACAACATTACATTACATTACATTTTGAAGAGTAAGATTTTAAATTTTACGAACACGTGTTGGCAAATGTTTTATGGTCCAGGTGAAGTAAGGTTACAGTTTTTGGCAAAGATTCCAAATCGCATGTTTGGCACTAACACAACACTTAAAGTGTGGCTAAAACATTATAATGTGAGGATTCTTTTTCTTCAGCTGAAACTTCACAATTACAATCAAAGTTCCTTTAATGATTTATATCGGCCTCATTTTTAGAAGGACAAGGAATCTACAAACAAGGGTGTGTAGACTTTATATGAAATGTATGTCTTGTGATTTCAAGTGAGAAAGATCGTTGTTTATTCAGCTGTTTCCTTTCGTCAGGTCAATGTATACGTGTGCATCTGGAGAAGAAAAGCCGAGATCTGGGCTTCAGCCTGGAAGGTGGAGTCGGTTTGGGTGACAAACCACTCACCGTACAGAAAATATTCCAAGGTATGCACACTAAAGTCTCTGATTTACAAATTCTTTATTAAAGTTATTTTTCCTCTGCACATTTGCCCGTGCAGGGGGTCCAGTGGACAAGATTAGTCCTGGTGATCAGGTGATGGAAATTGAAGGCTTGAGCATGGTAGGGATGAGGCGTCTGGAGGCCTGGAGTTTAATCCGAAGACTTCCATCCGGTCCAGTAGATGTGGTAATACGACGGCCCCGGAAAAACCTCTGAACCATGAGACTTCAACACTTCCAAATTTGATATGGATTCTTGTGGAATACCACCCCTTAGAGCTCAACTAACACAACAGTTATCCTCAGGTTTTCTAGCAATGCCTAAAATCAGACCATTGTTTGAAATATGCCGAATTTTGTTGTTTAACACATGCTTCTACCTCAAGGCCACATGGCACGTGTATATGACCGACCGACATTGTAACATGCTGAGAACAAATCCCAACAGCATGTTCAGTTTCTATTGCCTTTTAATAAAGCCAGAATCACATGGAATCATGTATTTCTATTTTCTGCAGATGGCAGCAGAGTACCATATTTTTAGCAGCAGTAGTAGTCGTGGTAGTGGTAGTAGTAGTTGTAGTTGTAGTAATAGTGGTAGTAGCAGCAGCAGTAGTAGTAGTAGTTGTAGTAATAGTGGTAGTAGCAGCAGCAGTACTAGTAGTGGCAGTGGTAGTAGTTGTCGTAGCATCAGTAGTAGTAGTTGTCGTAGCATCAGTAGTAGTAGTTGTCGTAGCATCAGTAGTAGTAGTTGTCGTAGTAGTATGTTCATTAACATGTGCTGTCCCTTATTAAATAAATTAAACCTAAACTCGAATGGGAAAAGCCGGTAATAATAGTATATTTTCCTCCAAGGATATTCTATATTCTTATAAACCACGTAATATTTTTAATTAATAATTATAATTATTTTTAGTTTTTGTCATGGATAAGTAGTCAATATGAATTAAAGTAACAGAATGAGTGGCATTACAGTTGTAACATGAATAAGTGGTCACATCTATTGTGAATTTCTTAGACATGTTTAACTAAGATTATAATCATTATCTTCATAATGGCTATCAAATCAGCCTTGAACAAAAATCTGTCCTTTTTTCGACGCTTGCATGTTGATGCTTTGAGCAGCCAATGGTGCGAATGTAGGCTCTGCACCAAGCTGGTAAATGATTGCTAGCTTTGGAGCAACCGGGGAGAAAAAGGAATGAAGAGGACACTTGGAGAAGCAGATGCTGGTTGTGGAAGGTGGACTTAAGGAATACTCCGCTCCATATAGCCAGCCATGTTGAACCGACAACGCGCCTTCCGGGTGACCAACGCTCTGCTCAGGGAGACCATGGCCGAGTTCTTGGGGACCTTCATCTTGATAGTGAGTGATTTCTGGATTTTGGACCCCCGGATGACATTTCATTCTTCTAGTATGACTCTTAGCAATAAGATGACATCAAAGCAGTCTGATTGGAACCTTAATGTGTCTTGCCAGGCATTATTTTTGATGTAGTTTGAATCCTCCATGTGAAGATACATTTTTGTACAAAATAACCTGATTCATCAAAAGTACTTAAACTAAATTACCCAAAAGTGTGACTTAGTGCAACCCTTTTTTTCATTGGATTCTGGGAGTATTTTGATTTGCATTATTTTTAATTAGGGGTATTTACTTTTATGCTTGTTGGCATTGATTCATCTTTGACTTATTTGCATATTGTCTCTTGTTTTGATGATTATTCAATCCAAATACATGGAAAACTATTCATAGCTCTTTATTTTTGAGAGTTTTAAAGTATTTTTGTGTTCATGAATATATAAGTAGTATTTTTTTTGATTATTATTTACTTCCAATACATGGAAAATGATTGTTGAGTAACCATATAATTGCAGATTATGAGCAAATTTCTCATTGTGAATACATTCTTAAAAGAGGAAAAATGGATTGATATTGAATCAATTCATTTTTTTTTGTTTTTTGCTAAATATTAGATTTTTTTTCCATCTCATGATGTTGCATAATCCTCGTTAAATAACACAATGATAATAATGTTGCATCACCCTCAATATTTCTCTCTGGCATTATGTCTGAATGCAATGCGACTATCTATAACTGATAGAGTGACTTATTTTATTTCCTTTGTCTTTAAGCTTTTCGGCTGCTCGGCGGCAGCTCAGGTGAAAACCAGCCGGGAGACCAAAGGCCAGTTTTTGTCAGTCAACATGTCTTTCTCAGTGGGCGTCATGTCGGCCATGTACCTCACTAAAGGCATTTCAGGTATCGTACACACATCAAATGCAACACCAGTGCAAGGTCCAACACTAAAGGGGGACATTATCTTCTCTTTCTCCCATGCCCAATGCTGTTTCCCCAATTTACCCAGGTGCTCATCTGAACCCGGCCGTCTCGCTCAGTTTCTGTGTGTTGGGCCAGGTGCCGTGGAATAGGTTACTCCCCTATTGTCTCGCTCAAGTTCTGGGCGCCTACGTGGCATCGGCGCTTGTCTACACCGTCTATTATGGTCTGTCTTCTCACTTTTTTGTTTAGTGTTTGAATTTTTTGGGATATACTTGATTTGGTGCTTTGGTTGCGTTTTTAAAAAGTGCTAAGTTCTGTAACAAAAAAAAAAAAAAAAATCAGGCAAATTTTAACTGACTTTTGATTGTTATTCATGAAACATCCGCTCCAATGCATTCTTAAGGCAACAAAATGCAATAGTTGTGTGATAAGATAAAGCTTGGTAGTATACTAAAAGCAAAGAGTAGATTATAAACAGCTGATTGGCAGGTCCCTGAAAGAGACAAGGATTTTTTTACAAAATGTTAGGAATCAACATAGGACAGTGCATTATTGTGCTTTTAACATTAAGATTTTCCACAGTGTTTGTAAAAAATCTACATTATGTGGATGGGAGCTTTGCATTACATTTTCTCAAATGATGATCTAGATTGCATAACATATTATCTCTTTATGACGGCGAGAGCCATAAACAATTCATATTTTCGAAGGATATTCCTTGAGCGCCATACTCAGAATTCAAAAGTAAAAATACACTATGTGCTGTTTTGAGCAATTTCACCACTTTTAAAGTACAAAAGGTCTCTTGAGATTTTTTGATTACATTGTCACATTGTTGCTAAGCAACGATAAACAATGAGAGTATGCCTGCAGACGAATTTCACGAAAAAAAAGTTCATAGTGGCACTAGACTCGAGATAATGTTGGGGCCACAGTGCCCACGTGACGCTAAAAAAGAGCCATATATGGCTCCCGAGCCATAGGTTACCTAACCTTATTTACCGTTTCAATCCACTTAATATATCATGAGAACAAAAATAACATTGAAAGTAGGAGAAAGGTATTCCCTTTTTTCTACGCACACGTACATATTGATTACTATTGGATTTTCCCTTCATAGCTACTATTTGTAATTTTTTTTTCTCTTAGATGCTATAATGGATTTTAGTGGCGGAATATTAACTGTATACGGACCAAATGAGACGGCATCCATATTTGCCACATACCCCTCTGAATATTTGAGTCTGGCCAACAGTTTCCTCGACCAGGTCAGTTTACAGCACTGTGTACAGTATACAGTGTATATTGTGTACAATGTATACGTGACATAATAGAAGAGTAGAGTGAATACTTGTGTTTTTACACTTGTTTATACCAGGTAGTGGGCACTGCCATGCTCATGTTATGCATCCTGGGTTTGGAAGAGAAGGGGAACACCCCGGCTCCCAGTGGCTTGGTTCCCGTTATCGTGGCGGTCATCGTGCTGGGCATCTCCATGTCCATGTCAAGCAATTGTGGGGCAGCCATAAATCCCGCCCGTGATCTTGGACCTCGACTTCTTACTCTGACTGCGGGCTGGGGCACCGAAGTCTTCACGTGAGTTTCGCATGCCATTGGGGAAGATAATGAATGACACATAGCGATATTAGATTTGAATTAAGAATGTCTTGGATCCAGGAACCAGGTTTAATCACATTTTTAGAGGCACAAATCGTGTTTTTTTAATACGTTTTTTATGCATCATTGAATGCCATTAAAGGGGATCCTTCCCAGTTGAAATGGGTTTATATCTAGAACTATCAATGGCAGTGAATGAGTTAAAGGGCTAAAAGAAACTATAAATCGGCTAGCGGCAGTGTGAGGATATTGCAAACGGCATATATAGTAGGTTTTGTAGTATATATATATATTTCTATTTGAACTGCTGAAACAAACTGCAGGAAAAAAAAACGTATAAAAAAATGTCATGGGAAAAAAAGGACATTTGAATGTTCTTTTTTCCTCCTTAAATCATTTCAGAGGTAATATATCAGTACCCGTCACTGGTAGATCCACCAAAAAAAACGAACAAAAAAACAGCTGACTGGGACTCCAATTCCAAATTATGTAACTGGGACTTCTGCAATTTGACACCTTGCATGGTTCAAGGTCTGCTTGATGCAGATTTGTTGTACAAATACAACTTTGTTGAAGAAATGAAAGGTCATCATGTCTGCTTTTATCAGAAGGACTTTTATCAGAACTAGTTTGCTTTATCAGAACTAGTTTTATCAGAACGACTTATATCAGATTTACATTTAACAAGGTAGCATATTCACACTTGATTATGTTGGCTTTCTTGTCAGTTTCACACATAAAATCTAATGACCCTAACATTGACACGACTGAGCTAAAATATTGTTTCAAGCATATTGTTGCCTTTGTGCTTTATCAATACAACTTCTGAGTCACATCTGTCCCCGGATATTTAATTTTCTAAGCATAATTCAAGGTATTAAAAAACAAAAAAAAGCATAAAGGCAACAATTGTGTTTCCAATCTGTCAAATAGGGTAGCAGTGATTAACACAGGAGTGGGTAAACTATTCCACAAAGGGCTGCAGTGAGTTTTCATTATAATCCACAAAGAAGACACATTTTCACCAAATATGGGAGTGTTACAAGTGCAATCAGTGGATTGCAGTCAGGTGCTTCTAGAAAAATGTCATTGGTCAACGTGTCTGTTCCTGATGGGTTGGAACAAAAACATGCACTCACGGCAGGTCTCAAGGACCAATTTCCTCACCCTTGGATTAACATGTTCTAGTATCCTTCTTTCTAGTAATCAAAATGTCTATTGTGCAGGTGTTACAACTATTGGTTCTGGGTGCCACTGCTGGCCCCCCTTTTAGGAGGTGTTTTGGGTTCTTTACTGTATTTAACCTTCATCCACTGGCACTTGACTGACTCAGAGCCCCCCAAAGATGTGGATACACCTTCTGTGGTAAGCGAACCCATCAAGCAAGCCTCTAACGCACCCCTCATTGGGATTGAGTTAAAGACATCGGCATTCTAAAGCGTGCCTCTACCTAAAACGGGGGTGTCAAATTATGGCATTAATGCTTGATATCCTGTGAGGTTTTTTTTTTTAAATATAAGATGAAATGTTAAATTTCTGAGCTGTCCAATTTGCCGCCTCCTACCCAGTATTTATTGGCCCACAGCAAAATAGGAAAATATCATTGAACATAGTGTGTATTAGAAGCTTGTGTAAGAGTGCATCATTTTACAATTCTCACCTTCTACACCAGGTGGAGATAGTCACTGCCTTCATGATTAGCTCAAATGTCAAACTTGACACATCCTGAAATCAAAGTAGAATTTCAATATTTGTTTTGTATAGTCAATGTAATGAATTGAGCTTTTTTTGGTGGGGACTTTTATGCAAAGTTTGTTTAAATCGTGTAAATATTTTTTATAATCTAAAACTTCTGGAATATTTTGTGTCTTGTAGCCCTTAACTTGTTGGCTGCCATTGACAGCAGTGGATGTTAAATTTATTTGAAATAGGATTACTAACAGTACCAGATAATCATTCATTACTTTTGACAGTGATAGATGTCCTATTCAATTTGATCCCTTTAACTATAATCATTTGTTTGCCATTCATTTTCTACCTGCCCTTCCAGTTCAAAACAATTGGACATCTTTCCACATCAATGGCAACCAATGAGTTGATACTTAAAATAATTGTATTTATTTTATTTTATTTTTTTCCTGAAAGAGGCCATTGGAGTAAAACAATTGGACACCCCTGATCTATAAGTCACACTGTTTATAAGTTTTTCTGTAAAAAGTAATTTGTATCTAAATGATTGTTATATTTATTTGTATCCCGCTGTAACATATAACAATTAAAACCATTATTTATCAGTACATTTTCTTGCCGTGCATCTTTGAATTGGAAATTAGAAAATAAACACTAATAAAATGCCGACGGGACAAAGCCAAAAAAAAACTGTATTGGGGACAGTTTCTTAAGAGCTGTCACTATACTTGAATTTTGCACCGAGGACCTAATTAAGACTAAGTACTGTCACAGCACTATAAAAGGCAATAACACTGCCAAATTGGATTGGATTGGATAACTTTATTCATCCCGTATTTGGGAAATGTCATTGTCACAGTAGCAAAATGGTGAGAATGCAGATACAGGAAAGGCATTTTAGACAAACTTATAGGTAATAAGAAAGCTAATTAATGACTAAAAAATGCATAAATCAATATGTAAGTAATACATTCATAAATAAGCGTGTTGCTGAAATATGTATATATACATATAATATACACATATACATACATATCAGATGCATATCAAATATAAATAAATATATTTTTACTTCACTTCATATTTAGTGTATATAAATCTTTTCAGGACTCTGTATTTATGTATGCACTTTATGGTGAAGCTTTAGATCTCATTGTACTTGTATAATGCCAATAATGGTTTTCAATTCCATTTTGTAAATTGTCTAAATCTAAACCTAAGCACCAAGCAAGGGTGGTGGATGAAACCCAAGAGGGGATGGAGACAAGGATGTTAGCATGATCAAGAGTAAGCTGGGGAAAGAATTGTAAGAGGTTGGGTGGGAGAAGTAGGTGGGGAGAAGAAAAAGGGAAGTTGAGCTTCCTCTGTTCACCTTTTGCCAACCGCAAGTATAACTGAGGTAAAGTAACAGACTCGGTGTTCTACCTCAGTGTTACAATAAGTCGGGCGGGTTGTGTGGCAACACATGTTGCAGAATGTCCTCATTTGGGAACCCGTTTAAACACCTTGATGTCCCGTTCACTGACAAATAGTCATTGATGTTTAGATAACCCTTAAACTAATGTTGTTTTCCAATTTGTTCCTGCAATCGGCTGTTTTGTAAGTGTTGCATCACGCTGTTGTTCACTTGACACTAAGATTATGCAGATGTCCTATTTTGGAACATCATTGTCATATATTTTGAATGTCTTGGTACGTTTAGTTAAGAGTTGGAAGGGCCATTTTTTATTTGATCAGAAACCTAGAACAAACCTTCATTAAAGTACCAATAGGAAAAGGGACAGGGCTTATATAATAGGCATCTGTTAACATAAACGTTTTTTTTAGATGACAAAAGCCTAAAAAACACAACAGACGGTCAAAGAAATAAAACGATATAAGTCGCACTTGAGTATTAACTATGAAAAAAGGACAAGTTATACCGCGGAAAATGTGGTACTTTCCTTTGCTGTCACCACGGCAACAGCCTTGGTCATTGCAGTGAGTGTACAGGTAAGCCAGATTTAAGGTGTAAAATTTCCATGCAGCTGCTCAGGCTACTTTATTTGTCACCAGGCATGACCATGCTGCTTTGTCATTTTAGATCTATCTTGACAAAGGCTACTGGACTCTTCAGGAGCCTCCCCAGTCACTTGCGTTTAGTGGGTTGGTTTGTAATTTTTTTCCAATCAAATTGCAACCAAAAATAATAATAATCGTGGTAAAAGCAAACTGTTGAAACTTGTTTTTCCAGTCGAGAAGAGTCAAATAATAACAAGGCAATGAGCAGCCAAAATGGCAGGATTGAGGGAAAGACCGCCAGGGTTCCATTCTTGTAGATGCGATATGGTTAAATGTCAGTGTATTGTTTGGTTCTTATCAATCATTCACTCATTTTCTTGCAATACAGGAGTTCTTTTATCTGCCCACCCTAACATTCTTCTCAGGGACTAATGTTAGATGTTGTTTACTGTTATTTACATTTTGGTTTATTGGTGCTGTTGGTGTTGGTTTGTTGTTGGTGTTGGTTTTTTGTTGGTGTTGGTGGTGGTGTTGTTGTTTTGTTGTTGACCATGACAAAAGAAGCAGGCACAGTGTACTATTTGATTAACAACTACGTACTTTTTCCCTTTTGGGAACACCAAAATGTAAAGTGCTATGTTTGTCCTTGATAAACAGCCACTATTTGAAGCTGAATCATTTCATGTTTACAGTGCTCAGAGCACATTATTGCATCTAGTCATGTGGTTGACTATTGCATCGGGGACGGCAATCTGTATAGTTCCAGTTTTGGCATTCCGCTTTCTGATGTCGGAAGCCTGGTAACGGTGCGAAAAACAACAGGATTTGTGTCAGTAATGTGTCTTCGTGCATTATTTCCAAATGACATCTGACCAATGATTAACTGCAGGACATTTTGGAACTAGTACATTTTGTCATGGGTGAATGCATACTGTGCCTACCTACTGTCCTCTCGTATTGTAAAATGATTGCAAATATTGACATAATCCCTTACAGGAGAGGGGTTTTGTGCAGCCAACTGCAATATTGGCCATTTCTATTTGTGTTTTTATCTTGATCAGTGGGCTCGATGGGAAGGACCTCCTCTTTTTTGAATCCTCTCCAGTTGTTATGTAAAAGCCAAGTTATGTCAAATTTGTCAAAGACACCGCCCCAAAAAATATTGATTGCTTTCGAAGCATTTCTTGAATGCCATATTTCAATCAAATGGTTTGATTTATAACATTAACTTTAACATTAATATATATATATATTTTTTTATTTATTTATTAACTTGCTTATTACCTATCTATTTATGTCTAAAATGCCTTTCCTGTATCTGCATTCTCACCCTCTTGCTACTGTGACAATGAGATTTCCAGAATTCGTGATAAATAAAGTTATTCCATCCAATACAATATAATTTTATGAGAAATGCTTCTCTTGATTAAATCATAGCCATTTTTGACCCACATGTTACATAACTTCTACTATCTGGGTAGGTATTCGGGTTCAATTGGATGTTTCACGGAGGATCTGTGGAGGAAATCCTCCATCTAAGTGTGTTTGAGTCACATGCTCACATGCTGTTTGTGTGTGATGCATGTGTTGAAAACCCAGAGGGCTGGATGAGTTTCACAATAACGTTTCTCAGAGGAAGTTTGTCCACCCACTTATGATCCAAAGTGGGCTGTCAGTGTGAAGACAGCCACAAGGATTACACATAGGTAGGACTGCTTGTGGAGGTGATGTGATCCCCCAGCTCCTCCTCTGGGACTCCTCTTGGAGGAGATTTCAGGTGTTTTTTGTTTTATTTTGTTTATCAAGATGTGCCGTTTTCTTCTGCTGTTGTGGATCTTTGGCACAAGGCCGGTATTCAGCAATTTCCAGGGGACATGTTTGAACAGAGGTTAAGTACAATTTTTCTTCTTGTCTTATCAAGCAACTAAAGCATGTGAACAATACTAAGTGTAATCATACTAATGTGGGAATCACATAAAATATAGTATTTTCTTTGATAAAGACTGAATTTTGCTTTAGAGTTGTTGGAGATGCTGCAAAAAAAGGAATTTCTACTTACTTATAGTTGCAAATAACTATAGTTTTTTTGTAGTTCATGAGGATGAAGAAAAGCTTTTTACCCCTGTTGCAATAAGTCATGCCAACTATTTGCCATAACTCAATTTGCATGTTTAATTTGGTTTTATTGGGGTGCAAAATTTTTTAAATTTTATTCAAAATTGTATTGTTAATGTCCATTCTTCAACTAGCCCCCTCCAGCTGTTGTGCTTGTGTGAGAAATTGTGTTTAGTCTTTGTTTAAATGGCTAAAGGTCATTTTGTGTCCAAATCAGCCAATAGACTTTTGAGAGTGAACTTGGAAATGGCTAAGTTCATAGTGTTTGTCTAAATAAGTCAGAGTGCATTGGGAATATTGTGTACATAAGGGGGAAGTACACAGTATCTGGTCAAAAACATTCAAGTGCAGGATAAATTGAACTCATTTGTGATACTGCAATTTCATATACTATTTCTCCACATCTATCTTTCAAAGTAGTTTTTTTGTGATATTAAATATGAGAACAACTACACATTTGTCAACTATAATTACTCCTATGATAAAATAAGTATGTTTTAAGGTAAAACCAATGCATAATGACGTCTGTTGAAAGTAAACAGTTTTTAGACCTCACATAATGGAGACAAGAATGTCTGAACACACACAAATAAATAAAAATTTTGTGATAATACATTCAGATATTCACAGATGCATGTGATAATGTTTTTAATGACATCACAAGGAATATGGGTTACTCACATTTAATTGGCTAATATTTTTCTGGGATTGACAAAAGGACATGCTGGGAATAAATGCTTTTATACATATTTTTCTCCACAATTACACACATCGGAAAATTGAAATTGTGCTTTTTAAATGCATATGAACCCTGTTTAAACCAAAATGAAAAAAAATAAAGATGCAAGATGATATGGTTGCACAAGTGTGCACACTCTCCTGAGTACAGGTGTCAAAGTGGAGGCCCGCGGGCCAAATGTGGCCCACCACATTCAGGTGAACTCATTAGATTCAAGGTTGTTAAACCTGCCACTAATTAACCCAAAAGTGAGTTCAGGCCTAGAATACAATAAAGACAGTCAATTATCAGATGGAGAAAAGCACAATGAGATGACTACCAAGTCCGTTAAGCCTATAACTGTATTTGTGTAACCTTAGCTGGCATCATTATGAATCCACATTAATAATAACCCATAATGTTACCTTTCTTTTTCATCAGAGCCTCCCCCCGGAGTGTTGGTGCTGTCTCCAGGCAGCAGTTTGCTCTTGTCCTGTGACGCTGACGTGAAAGTAAACGGAGCCACGGTCAAAGGGGCTAAACACACTTCCAATGACAGAGATGCTTTTAGTCAAATGCAAACTAACAATTTTGCTTCACTGAGAACTGATGAGAAGAAGTTGAGGGAAGAGGAGCAAGGAGCCCAGATTGCTGAATATGATTTATCATCTTTACCATCATGGCGGTTTCTCACCCCGACACTGCCGAAGGGTGACGACGTGGATGGAGGCCAGCGGGCGCGAGACGTAAAGGCGAAGTTTAAGTGGAAGTGGAACGGGAGGACGGTCGGGAAAGGCCATCGGGACTGGGTGGGTTTTGTGTCGGCGAGGAGAGGGAAGCAGCTCTCCGTGGATTCAGTGCAACTGAAGGATTCTGGGAATTACACGTGTCTGCAAAGAGGCCGCCAGATGTTCTCCTTAAAGGTCATTGTGGCAGGTGAGTTGAAAGCCATTTCCAGTCTGTATAATGCCAAAAACAATAACAGACTTGTTACCAAAAGATAGACGTATGTGAGTGTTTTTGAGTGATTTGCTATGAGCACATTTAAAATGTCTATCATAGTGTTAAGGACGTGAATAACAGTGAGAATCCATGTGTTGTAGAGACTCCAGAAGTTCCCCACCTTTCCTGTTCCAAAAAGTCGCCCAGTAGTAAGATCCGCTGTCATTGGACGCCTCGGAAGCCGTTGACTTTGCACCCCAACTGTTACCTTTTCATCAATAAAAGGTAGGAGCAGTATCTTGATGGATGAAAATTGATAATATTCGTTTTTATCAACAAAGTATTCGTCAATAAGCATTTTAAGGGGTTTCATTAGTCTTTCTATGGGCTCTCAAAACTATACTTAGAAGAGTGTTACCATAGGGGAAAAAAAGTATGAGATGTTTTGGTGTTGAAAGCCTGTACACGAGTCCTTGACTTTTTGTTCCCCAACATGTCAACACTTAAAAGTACATTGTAAACTACACACATGCTATTAACAACAATGCTGGCATGTTCATTTCCTCCCACATTAGTGAGCATTTCCTTTTCTGTCTTCCGCTTCAGGCCCAGTGAGAGATTCCATCGGGTTGAGTGTTCTTTCTCATCCCAGTGGTCTCGCTGCTGGTGCGTCCTGGACCACAACGACAACGAGCTGAGAAAACCTCACATGGCCTACTTGTGTGTCGCAAACATGGCAGGAAACGCCACCAGCCCCTTATTATCTTTTACCCCTCTGGAAATTCGTAAGTCCCCCCTCAATTCTTAAGCTTAAACATAAACACTTAAAACAAAAACTTAACTAAAAACTTAAAAATAAACATTCCTCTCCTCCAGTGAAGCCAGACCCCCCGTCTGCCCTGACGGTCCGACAGGATGTGGGCCAGGAGAACAGGATGTTAGTAAGCTGGACTTTCCCTTCTTCCTGGAAGTCCCAAGACAACTATTATGCGCTGGTCTACCAACTGCGATACCGCCCTGTTGATTCGTCGTCTTCGAGTATGCAGGTACACACCAACAGTGAGAAAAATGCCAGAGTTTGCATACAAAATGCCACATGTGATGAAATTGAAGCCCCATTGCTTGCCGTTGTTTGTAGCTGAAGTCCATAAAGGGCCAGCGCTCGTTTACCGTCAACGACGCACTGCCTGGTGTGGAGTACGCCATCCAGCTTAGAACTAAGGAGGAGTTTGATGGCCTATGGAGCGACTGGAGCGAGGCGGTCTACGGCAGCAGCTGGATTGGTAATTTTCGCCGGCGCACCTGGTGATTGCATGTTGATTATCGTGAGATGGAAGCCAATAGATTAGAAAAAATATAGTGCACGTAGTGATATTGATGTTTACTTTATCATGTGCTGTAGGATGTGTGATTATGATTTTTGGCCGTCCTATCGGATTTTGGCACAATTTGAGAAACTCTGGAGACAAATGTTGTCATGGCAACCTGACAAGTCGGCGCTCTTATTTCCTTCCTGAATGTCGGAGGACTTCAATGAGCATTTCAAAACTTTCCCTGCTCTAAGCATACCGAATTTAACTGTCTTGTTCCGCTTACTTTCTTGGTTTCTGGTCAATGTTTGGTTTGCCTGTTTTTTCAATTTAGCAAAAGTTAGCAGCTCGCAACCCAATGTTCGTTCCTTTAAAAGTTACTATTTTTTCAAAGAAATGTTTAATGTGAGAGAAGTTTTCATTTTGTAGCTGCACGTATGAAAAAGTAAATATTGTGCAGGTGTGGTGCTGTTAAAAAGTTTTCAATGTCTCATTTCAGACTCAAGGACACAAGAGACAATCCAATTCTCGAATGAGGATCTGTTGAATATAACGGTAAATAATAGAGTAGCCTTTTTAAAAATATAAATATTTTAGATTAGTTTTCATGTCAATTTAAAAAATATATTTTTTAAAGTTGGCTGTTAAATTACTTAATGGATTATTTTAACTAGTTTTTTGGGGGGTTGGAATGCAAAACTGATCTCACTTTTGGATACACATTTTCTTAAAAATATGAAAAACACTGTACTGTACTGTGGATGTGCAAGATCTATTTAAAAAAATATCGTTGTACAATGGAAGATGAATAAAACAGGAATTATTGTGCTGCTTAATTTACACTATCATGTTTTTACAAAGGACATGTCCGGCATGTAGTAACAAAATATTAAATACTGGTTAAGTAAGCTTTGGAGGAGGAAAAAAAATATTGTGGAATTAAAATTAAAATACAATTAAAAAAATACAAATTAAAAAAATTAAAAAAAATCTGTCAGGCCTAAAGCAACACATTTTCTTTGTTTGTTTTATTGTTGTCCAGTTTAACGCAGCATTTATGATGAATGTAAAAAAAACATTTCTGATTCATGTAAATAGTTAAAATTTCATATTTGGAAGTGTAAATGTCACATTTTGTTACTGTAGTTAAATTCTCTCTTGTTTCATCTCGCAGTTTCCAGAGTATGACGGTTCCGGCATGGATAGCATACCATCGCAAGGTAAACTAACCTCATTCTTCAAATGTTGGGTGGTTTGATGGTGAAACAGGAAGCCATTTTGACAAGGCGAAAGGGAGGGGGGCTTGAGAAGCACTTTTTGCATACATGGCTGCCTAAAATGTACTTTGACGGTCTTGTTCTCGTATCTTCACAGCACTGACTACGTTGAACGTTGACCCAGTGACGGTGTCTCATCACATTTTGTGGGTCTTGTCCACATTTGCTGCCTTGGCTGTTATTTTAGCTGCCTTCGTGTTCAGGTACAACTCTGTGATTAATATCCAATCTGATGGAAAAGGCAGGATGGGCTGTGAAATGTGGGACATTTAGACCAAGGGTGTCAGACTCCCGTTGGTTCACGGGCCGTGTTAACGTCAACTTGATTTCATGTGGGCCAAACCATTTTAGATATAGATTTTTTTATAAATGAATTAAATTAACTGGATTAAAAGCCCCGAATAATCAGTTTTTATAGATCTAAAACAATGTTTATTTTAGTTTTTTATATATATATATATATATATATATATATATATATATTTTTAGATTTTACAAAATGATTTTTGAACTAAAAACACAGAAAAAATGGATTAAAAAATAACAATTATTGATTTAATAGGAGAAATCAAGAAATTTAATATACATCTATATTTTCCATTTTAATTTATTCCTAAAACAGAAAGTTGACTTACTTTCCCGGGTCACACAAAATGATCCAGCGGGCCAGATTTGGCCCCTGGGCCGCCACTTTGACACATGTGATTTAGACAGTAATAGCCATTTGTCCCAATTTCAGACACAAAGAAAAAATCCTTGCCAAACTCCACACTTTGGGTGTCAGGCGACATTACAAAGGGCCTGTCCAACCCAAGCCGAGGGTCCCCGTGGCAGCGGAAGGTCGAGCTCTGGTGACCTTGTGTCCACCGTGCGAGAAGGACGAAGACCCTGTGGACGAGAAGGACGACGAATTCCCTGTGGACGAGAAGGACGGCGAAGCCCCAGTGGACGAGAAGGACGACGAAGCGGAGGAAAATAACGGTGAAATGGAGAGAAGTGAAGCTATTCACTTTAACAATACGAACTATTTCTTCATGTAGCAAGAAAGACAAGAAAATGGACAGCAATGCCCATGAATTTGTTACTTATGTCACAAATTTGGGAAGTATCTGAATATTGATATTCACGACTTTTGTCACTCTGTGATTCATTTTCAGAGAGTGTGAAAACATGAAGT
This sequence comes from Stigmatopora nigra, assembly GCF_051989575.1. Classification (NCBI taxonomy): domain Eukaryota; kingdom Metazoa; phylum Chordata; class Actinopteri; order Syngnathiformes; family Syngnathidae; genus Stigmatopora; species Stigmatopora nigra. Next base: position 1,059,428 of record NC_135514.1, read on the forward strand.
GAATGTGTATTTTTGACCTTTTTTCAAACATACAGCCTTTAAGCTACTATGATTTTTAACATCAATTGTACAGTGGATTGATTCAATGGATTTTGTAATATGTCAAATGTATTTAAAATACTTGGTAAAGTCTTTAACATATCAATATTTTTGTATGTGGTCTTGGGTTCAAATCCTGTTGCCTACAAAGATTTCTCCACTATTATTCAGGTAAATGAAAGAGATAAATCTACAAGTACCAATACTTATTCTCACAGCGTGGTGGCCCAGTGGATAAGTTATCAGTCTCTCACCTCTGTGGTCCTGGGTTCAAATCCCAGTCCAAGCAAAGTTTTTCCCACAATTGTTCAGGTAAAAGTATAACTATTAATGCCTAAGTGTCTAACTGAATAAGTATTCAGTGGTGGATGAAGCATTTTGTCCAAAAATGACTAAGTGTTTCACCCCGTTTCCTTGGATAAAACGTTTCATCACCCATGTATAAGTGGGGCACGAGTTGGTGTAGTAGGTTGCTCACTCGCCTATGGCCGGAGAGAACGTGAGTTCGCTTCCCGTTGTCGGCGGTTGACGACTGAACAAGCGGTCGAGAGTCGGCCGAAGGCCGACTCGAGAACGCGACATAAAGTGGCCCCTCCAACTGTCTTCCGAACTGCCGAAGGCAGTTCGGAATAAAACCTTTTACTGAAAAGTATGACTAAGTGTTTGATTTAAATTAAAAAGATTTTTCTTTTTTTTCTTCTTGTTCCATTTTCTAGATTACATGGTGTAGTGATCAGCCAAAGGACGATACCGGGAATCGAACCCAGGTCTCCCAGACTGGAGTCCAGTGAACTAACCTCTGTGCCAACCAAGTTACTACACTTTTCTTTGTAATCATTTGAGTGTCTTTCCAAGAAATACACAGAAACAACTAAGTGAAAATGTGTGCTGACCAGGAATCAAACCCAGGCCCCGTGGACGGGAGTCCAGTGAACTAACCTCTGCACCAACCAAGTGACTACACATTCCGCAGTAATCATTTGAGTCTCTTGACAAGAAATCCACAGAAATAACAAAGTGAAAATGTGTCCCAACCGGGATTTGAACCAAGGTCTCCCACATGGTAGTCAGGTGAACAAACGTCTGCGCCACGAATGGGCTACACTTTCTTTGGTCATCATTGGTAAGTCTTGACTACAAAAATCTAGAAATAATTAAGAGAAAATGTTTCGAAGTATAGTAAGGCTTTATTTCTTTAAAAAACAAAATAGTATAGTAAGGCTTTTTTTCATTAAAAAACGACATAGTATAGTAAGGCTTTTTAATCCTAAAAAATGACATAGTATAGTAAGGCTTTTTTTTCTTTAAAAAATGACATAGTATAGTAAGACTTTTTTTTCTTTAAAAAATGACATAGTATAGTAAGGCTTTTTAATCCTAAAAAAGACAGTATAATAAGGCTTTTCTCCTAAAAAACGACATAGGCATAAGGCTTTTTTTCCGACATTGAAAAGTAACATTTATAATAGCACTTTGCTTATCATTTGGGTCAAAGGTGACTGACCTTAGTCAGACCAATTAAAAAAAACACTTTGAATTTGCCCTTGACGTCAGGCTTGCTTATGTCCATCAAAGCATTTCATTTTGGATGTCATCGATAGCGGTGTGTAATATTGTGTTATATGAACTGCTATGATGTCCTCTAGCGGACATAGCCCGTAATCTCAAGTAAACCTTTCCTTAGCAACGGTTGTTGTCAGCAGCTGATGATCGACGCTGACCCAGAATTGATAACAAAGCCCGATTTGGAGCGACTTTCTGTAGAAAAATGTCTTTACAAAGCGGTTCAAGTGATCTTGATGTCGGCGTTCTGAACGCTGAACAACGAGAGAAATTGCGTCAGTTCAAAGTAAGACAAAACAAAGGCGGCCATTGCAATTGTGTTATTTTGTTTGTTTTTGGTTGGTTGGTTGCCTGTTTGCATGTTTGTTTTGCTTGTTTTTATTTATTTATTTCAGATCCAGACGAGAATTGACAACGAAAAGTACCTAATGGCACACCCCGAAGTGGAGGTCATGGTTGAAGATTTCCTCAGGTCCAAAAGTTATTATTTCCTATTCTCATTCACTGCCAGCCCACAAATTGTGTGGAAAATGATAAAATTTAATATTTTATTCAGAATTAAGGTTATCATTATTTATATTTTTTCCTTTCTTTTCAATTCATTACATTTTATATTATTCTTTAATGTTTTATTGAGAATTATAATTGTTTGTATCTTCATTCATTTATTAATTCAATTTCCATTAATAAATGAATAAAAATAAGCATGGTTTGTGAAAAAGTAACCTTTAAATGTCCATTAGTTTTTTCCAAATTACATTTGAAAATGGAACTATTTTAAAATAATAACGGATCTTTTCGAACTATTTTAAAAGAATAACGTATTTCTTCTTCTCTGTGTTTGTTTTGTAGAGACGTGCTCCTTAAACGGCCTTCTCACATCCGTGCATTTGCTGCCGGTGAGCGTGCACAAAAATGCTCAAAATGGACGACTGTTCCAATCTATTAGAACACCCTTCTTATCTGTTAATCTGTTTATAACTACCACTGAATGCATTGAATCCTCTTTCAGATCATTTCACCGATCCCAACCTTCACACGGTTATTAAAGCCAAAATGGAGACCATCAATACGGACCCATGAATGAAAAAGAGGACATTTGCTACAGCTTTTTGCACATTGGACGAAGAGTCTTTTGTTGTAATCAGCTAAATGACAAAGAAATGACATTAAGTTCTGATCCTGACAACAAATAATGTCTCAAATGTGATTGGTTAAATGCTTAAATATAAAAACACATCTTTTTAAGACCAATATTGCCAAATTTTCCCACAAACACAATCTAAGAATTCTTTTAAATAAAATAAAAAACTACGAAAATAAGTTTAACAGAAATATTCCCAACTTTTCTTACAATATGGCCAATAAGCTTTTAATCTCATTTGAGTCCTTTTTTTTTTTACATATTGTGCATGTTTGCACAGCCTTACATAACTGGGTAAGTGACTGTCTTCAAGTTTAACCACACTTAACATTAAGCCTAATTCTAAAGAGTCAGTATTCACCTGCCAGTCAAAATGGCTAGGCCGCTAGGGCATCTACCGCTGTCCATGGTCCTTAAACCATAAAAACTCCCAGCAAGTCTTCTCAGTTTGAATAGATAGGACGTCTATTATCAACAAAAATAAATAGAAACCATTTCATTTACAAGCCACTTATATCCATGAAAGTTTACCGGGGGTGCTGGAGCTTATCCCCGCAAACAATTACACCCTGAATTGGTTGCCAGCCAATCGCAGGAGTTAAAAAATACTACAACTTTAGAAATACAGAAATCCAAAATCTAAGTAATTGCATGCTTTTCTTATCTAAATGTAATTACTGGCAACTTACCATTTAGCGCTAGTTGGCTTGGATGCAGGTGAGATGGCTTCTTTGGACCCATCCGTCTTCTCTATTTTTGTCCAAGAGCATCATCCCCCGTCTAGCTGCAGATAACATAGCAGTGAGTCACTCAGTGTCTTTCACCGGAATTTACAAGGAGGCGTAGACTTACTTCTTTCCTACAACAGGCTCTCTCTCTCTCTCTCCTTGGCTCAGCTGGAGGCTTTTGGTCCCAATAATGGAGCCATAATAACTGCAAGTCAGCGTGCTCATCTGACAGGTGCTCATAACAAGCAAACAAACAAAAAAAACATAAAACCAAAAATAATTAATATGTGGAAGAAAAACTGTCATACATATCGCTGTCAATTGAGCAAAGTATTGAACGCTGACATTTAATTATTACACGGAGAGAGAAAATAGAAACTAGTATTGAAAAAAAAAGTACTTACAAAAGTCCTTGTTCGACACCTGTGAATGAGATATAGTATACATTTTAAAGTATGTGTGCACTTAATTATTATTTTTTATTTTTTAAAGCCACAAAAAAAAGCATTTTTCGCTGTCAATTTAGCGAGGGTTTATGAAGCCCCTGGTGGTCCTCCTTGTCTGCTTCGTGCTGCTGTGATGTGCCTCCCCTTTTAAGTCCTGCAAAGACCACTGGAGAACAACTAAAAAACTACAGGCAAGCGGGATCTGTTGAACATGGCTTTCAAATGTAGTTCAATCTTAAAGGGAAGAAAATAAAAATGACATACGGTTTACGTGTCAATGTGCCACATTTTTATTTCTTTTTTCTTCATAAACATTCAAGCATGTTGATCGAAACCTTGCTCAAGCATTGATTGCTCACCTGAGACTGTAATCATAAGCACACATGGCTCACTATACTAATAATTGCAACAAACAGCACTTTTGCGCGTGTGAAGGAAATATATAAAAATAAGCTTTGCTGACTGCCACTAAATTACAAGTTGTATACAGTAAAAAAAAAAAAAAAAACATGTTAGAGATGCAGCTATTTGAACACAAAAACACCCCATAGCAAAAATTTGGAATATAATTGAAAAGAAATAAGTCACATGATCACTTGAAACTGTTTGAGATGTCACTGGTTTAACTGACCATTCAAAGTGGAACACACCAACCACTGATGCATCATGGGGAATCCAATTTGACTGAATTTGATGGGTATTTTTTCAGTTTTACCTTCAACTTAAGATAAACAAAAGGTAGTCTTTTCTAAATAGAGAAAGTGGAACTGCCAATGTACACTTTGAATATTCTTTTTTAGCTATTTTTGTAACGCCTGTACTGCGGTGTAAAAATACATTCCTTTTTTTTTAAAGATTTGTGACAAAACATTTTGTATTGGTACAATAAAACTTGATTGGTTTCCCAATGTTGCTAGATTAGGAAGAATGTTGGCATTTTGTTGAGGGAACATTTTGAGTGAACTGATCACATCAATTCTAACACGGTAGTTGCAAGCTACCATCTGGTGGCATCCATATGTAAGTGCCATTGATTTTTGAAACGAATGGAAATGCAATTCATCAGTTCCAGCCGCCCCATCAAAAAACTAAAAGAATAAGTATTTTTTATACATCGTTCATGAGGAAAAATAACGATACACAATTCTGCAACTTGCAAAACATTGCTAATTGTTCACTAGTCATTGTTGGCCATTTAAATCCAAGGTCAGATGTTAATTTCTTTGGCTTTTTTTTTTGTATCACAAGAAGGAGATTAAAAGACTAGAGAAGATTTCACATAAACTGTTTTTCGTTTAGTTCTTTTTCCTCATTTTGCATTTGCTGGGGATGAAATGAAAATATGGAATACATTACTCGAATGAAAAGTGAGGTTTAGGGTCTCAACAGACCTATATTTCCAGTTTCTGGATCTCACGCAGCCTAAGAACTGTTTATGTTAATGTTTTCAGGTAATTGATTTAAAATAGGCTCTAGAAGTGTTTGATATGAGATATTATTCTGTAAGGCATACATTTTCAGTATATACATTAAAATAGGGTTGTGTCGTTTCCGTAGTATAGAGATTAATGCCATGAATGGCGCTTTTTAGGCAATCTGAGCATGACTACTAGCATCAGGCAAATTTAGTCAAAGATATATATTTTTTAAATCACATTGGTTTATTGGGGGCCAAAACCAGAAGTTTAATTTTATTATGTTTATTGACAATTTACTAATTTATAATTTCATCAAAAAGTATCCATTGATTAAAAAAGTATATTAAAAAGGCTCAATTACAAAAAAAATATGTTATTATAATTGATGCCTGGCATCCACATGAACTATTTTGGTTATTTTAAAAAAAAATCATCCCAATATGATTTTAATTAATAATTAAGTAGATATGCGGGACGTCACATTTTGGTTATGCAGGTAACATTTGTTTACCAAATGCTAATGTTGTAGTCTACACAACCCAAAATGGGACATCCGAGTACGTTGATGCAACATTTTTGTGTATTGTGTTTGTTAATGAACCAAAATAGTGACTTACCCTTTAAAGCACAAGTGTCAAACTGATTCCAGAGAGGGCCAACCAAGTGGGAGCAGGTTTTACTCCCTATTAGTGGGTTGTAGTCAGGTGCTTTTTGTTTCAGCAGAAACCTCATTGGTTAAACTGTCCTTATTGGATCGGTTGGAAGAAAAACCTGCGCCCACAGCGACCCTCGAGGAGAGGTTTACCCACCCTTACTTTAAAGTGTTTACATTTATTTGGACATGAACGTTGGCCAGTCAAAATTGGAGGTTGGATCCATTGTATTTTACATCCTGAGTGCAACAAATTAAGGCTTAAAATAGGCTTAGGGCTTCTTTTTTTTGTTTTAAGTGTTATAACTTTTTGTGCAATATTTGGTTAAATTGCAAAGGCAAAACCTGAGGGATTTTTTCAAATGGTGTTTTTGAAGATGAGAAGAAGGGAGGATGTTTACTAAGCGGTCTACTTTTCTCTTTTTTTTTAACAAAACTAACTCCAATCAGATTTGCTGGAAAGATTTTCAAGTGCAAACACGGGGCACCCATGAGCTGAAACAAAACTTGTTAATATCATAATAAGGCACATTTTGATGACTACTCACGCCCTAAGTTGGTTTTCCTGTATTTCTCGCATTGATGAAAGCCATGCCGTGAGTTCGGAAGTGCGTGTTCAGATCCGTGGCCTTGTCAAAATGTTTTCCGCACACTTTGCAGCTCAATGCGTCCTCCTCCTCCTCCTCCTTTCCCTGAGTTTGAGAGGAAGGGGAGACGGGACGGCCGAGAGAATTCTCCTCGCTCTTGTTGTTGTGAACGGGGGACGTCGCAGGGCCTGCAGCTTGAGCTTGTTGTTGGTCTGTCACCACATCTCGAACTTTGTGTGTAATAAAGAGGTGGCGTGCCAGCGAGTTGCTCGAAGTGAAGCAGGCGCCGCATTGAGCACACTGCTGCCCCCCATCTTCTGTCGACCCTCGATGGAGGCTTATGTGGGCCTGAAACGTGGGCCGGTCCTCCGTGGTGAAGCCGCACGGGGCGCAGCGAAAGCCAGAATCGGGGGGCGAGTAGGGCGCGGGAGCGGAGGACGTTCGTAACTTTTTCGGGGGAGCCGAGTCTTCTTCCCGCTCCGTCTTGGCGGCCGCCCGCCGTCTAGGGCGGGCCAGGAAAGCGCCGTCTTGTTCCGAGGAGCTGTCGGCTTCGTCTGTGCCGAGCTGCTATGAATATTCAAAGGATGGTAGGTTGTCAATGTTTTGCATGTTGAGCTAAGAGAAGTTGTTTTAAGCTACCTCCTGGCTTGTGGTTTCTCGACCGTGTCGGAGCTGGACGTGTTTGTCCAACATTGCTCTGCTGCTGAACATTTTCTTGCTGCATGTACTGAACCTGAAAAACAACGTTCACTGTTCAAATGTATGCGGGTGCGATCAACAAAATTTTACGTCATCTTTCCAGAATCAGGATATTTGGGCTTCAAAATGTTAGATGTTTTTCTCAGGAGTGGGCGCCATTTATTCATTTACCTGTTATTGTTGAGCAAGACAAATTTACTTTTAAATTTGAAGTATACAACATACATTAGGTGAATTGAGGGATTCAATCAATGTTGACTATCTTAAGAGCAAAGTGTATATATACATATATGTACACCAGTACACCAGTACACTAGTACACCAGTACACCAGTACACATGTAAACTAGTACACGTATACCCATTTTACTTACTGGCAGTGAAAGCGAATCCCAGACTTGTGCTTGTCACGTACGTGGCGTCTCAGACTAGATGCAGAGGAGAAGGAGCTCTCGCATTTGTTACAAGGGAAGTTCTTTAAAACCTGAATGCGCACACATGACAATATGAAAATAAATAGCGCGGAAACAAATACAAAAGACAACAATCCAGCTTTATGACCTTGCCATGTTGTTTCGCCATATGGCTGATGAACTCTTCCGGTACAGAGTAGCATTCGTTGCAGTGAACACATTTCCAACCGGCGCTGTCCACAGTTGCCTCAGCGTTCACTTCCTCCGTGCCGTCTTCCCCGTCTGAACTCTCTAGCTTGCACACGGACTGAGAACCCGAAGAGGCAACGCAGTCTAACTCTTGCTCGGATGACTTGTGGCTCTGGAGAATAAGACGGTAACAATATAAGAAGTGAGGTTTCGTGCCAGTGCCTAGTAACTAGGGCGAAAGAAGCGTGTGCATACTTTGAAATGCTCCATCAGTACACTTCTCTGAGGAAACATCTTGGTGCAGTCAGGACATTTATATACGGGAACCTTCTGATTGGTTAAATGCGTGTCAAAGTGGACATATAGCAAGTACTTGTGTGTGAAAACGGTATCGCACATCACGCATTTGTAGATCAACCTGCGGGATATCGGAAAACTGCATTAGAGCATGTTGCTGAATAAATGTGGAACCCGTCTCGGTGGAACGTACATGGCCTGGCTATCGGTTAACGAGGGGTGCCGTGCACTAATGTGGTTTTGTGCATTTGGTGCCGATTTGAAAGCCATTGGACAGCTGGGGCACTTGTGGAAGGTATCGCAGTGGGCCTGTTGGATGTGAGACTTGACTGAGTTCAGCCCCCCAAACACCACTAGACATTTGGAGCATCTGCACAAAAAAAAACAAGAGTCCATAAAAAAAAAGGTCAGACTTACTTTGAAGACTAAATAGTAACAATAGAACCTAAGCTTATAATATACCTGTAGCCAATGCGCCTCGAAAAGTGCAAACAAGCCCGATCCAGATGTGCTTGAAAGACCGGCTGCTTGGCTGTGCCGCCACACTCGGGGCAAACACACGGAGAGCTGCCTTGATGGATACGCTGATGAGCCGCATCACTGCAAGCGTTGGGTAGGAGCATCGGAGGGGAGCATTCGTTACATGGCTGGAGAGACAAACAGACAACAAAGTGAAACCTTGCGGGTAACAAAATGGAGATTACTCCATCGACTTACTGTGATTTCTGCTTGTTTGATTTCTTGGAAATGTTGGATCACTTCCGTTTTGCTGCTGAACTGAACCTGACATTCTGGACATTTATTACCGACGTGTTGCACGGCTTCTAACTTCATGCGAGGGGATGCTTGATGCTGTCCTTTGGTCTGGAGGGTGACGGCCTGCCCTAAAAATATGACAGCAGGGTCATTTGACAACTTAATTCATACACAATGAGCTCCAATATATTGGTTAACCTCAACTTTACAATCTATCAAAACCTAGGAAAATAATGGCAAGTGAATTCATTGTTTACTTCCATTACTTTTAGGAACGTGCAGCCGATCTTAATGGAATGGTGTCCTCTGAACATTAATGATGTCAAATATTGTGGTTTCAAAAATTGTTGGTCACTGACCTGTGGGTTCATTTTGGCTTATCATCTGCTCCAAGGACACAGGTTTCATGACGAGGTGCGAACACTGCATGATCAGGCCTCGCTCCTTGTGCTCCCGGGCGTGCAACAACAGGCTGCACTTGTTGTAGAAAGCCAGTCGCTTAGCGCAGTGGTTGCACGTCACCTCGATGCGAAGCGAACGCCGGTCGTAGTGACGGGCCAGACTTTGCTCCAGGGCAAAAGCGTCGCCGCACTCCAGACAGCGATAACCCTGCAAAAAAGATCAGATCAGAAACATCATGTACAGAACCCATGTTGTATCCATCACAAATACAGACTAATAATTATCTACTTAAAGTAGGCCAGACCTGAGTTGTTTGCTTTTAGGAAACAAGCAAAAACGGTTTAGGTTTAGTTATTTGTTGGCAAATGCTAATCTATTTGGCTTGATAATGTTCCAAAAATAACACACTTAATATATTAGTAGCACTATTTAAAAAAATACCTTGATTTATGTGTTCCAACTATTTTTTTGACCAGTCCTTCAAAAAGAGTGCATTGTTGATGGTTTGCAAGCGGTTTATTACAGTCCAGCTAAGATAAATGATCACGCTAACCACTAATAACAAATAAATTAAAATATAATGTGCACTAAAATACATATTTTTTGTGCACCCGACAGCATTATAGCAATAATCAATGATTGCCATCTTTCTATACTAAGTAGCAGATAAAAAGAAAATAAAGATTTTTTTTCTGACCATATTCATAAGCACATTGATCTTCTGATCATGATTTTTTTCCCTCTGGCTGTGTAATCAAACAGAATTGAAAATGTTACATTACTCAACGTACGCAGTAACATAAGTTAATATTTTACACGTGTAAGGCTTGATACTTGGGGCACTATTTCAATTTTTGAAGTTTTGGGGCTGTTTAATTACATTATTGTTGCCTGAAGGTTCCGAGTTAACCAGTAGATTGAGCTTAGTGGTCGTAGTTCATTTTGAACTTGTTATTTTATTAGTCATGAAGTAGTAGAGATGGTCAGATTTACCTGGGCGGGCAAAGGAAGGCCCCACTCAGCAGGAGGTGGGGAGCTCCAGTCTGGTTTATAGCTAGGCAGCAAGTTCTTATTTGTGAGAATCTTATTGAAACTTTCCACCAGGTTGGTTTGGCTCTTGGATATGATGGCCCCGCTGCTGTTGACTATGGAGGCAGGTCGGCTATTCCCCTGCGGAGAACTCTGGAGAGTCTTCTGACCCAAGCAGCGCAGGTTGACGCCGCCGCTTGCCGTAGTTGAGGCTGTCATGGAAGGAAGAGTTGTGCTTTTGACAACACTGCCAACTGTGGGGGAGGCTTTCCGTTTGATGGCCGCTGGGCGTTTTTCTTTGACCGTCATTTCTGAAAGCCCTGCAAGAGACTTTTGAGAACCCCCTTTCTTGGATTTTGGATTATGAGACTGTGTGGTAGATTTGATGGAATCCACGCCTTTAGAATTGCCTTTTGGAGCACTTTTAAGTGTCGTCTTGCTAAAGCTCCGAGAGGGCACCTTGATTTTAACTTTGAGAGGCAACAATTCAGCAGGAGCACTCTCAGTAGACACATTGTCAGAAGGTGACCTTTCAATAACCGTTTGTCCATCTCCTGTAGTCTTTTCACTAGGACTTGGCCTGTCATCTTGTCTTGGCTTGTTGTCTATAGTCTCCTTTTCTGATTCAGGGTTCGTCTTGGTAATCGCAAGTCCCATCTCACTGGGCGGCGGACTCTCAGGCGAGTCCCTCTCGTCGATCACGTGCTCTGGGTATTTCTCCTTTTGCACTGGGGCCAGGTGACAGTTCTGTGGAACAGGTGGTTGAGGAGCAGAAAACGAAACACGTTTCCCCTCCAGTTCAGTCAACATTTCAAGAGATGCGTTGCTCGAAGAATTCGGACTACTGCACGGGGTGGTCTCAGGGGAGACGGACAAATCGGGTTGATGTCTGACACTGGGTTGCAACTTTGGAGGCGACGGCATGATGAATTCTGGGCTTTCGTGGATTACCAGCGGGCTTCCCAAGTCTGGTTCCGAGTCGTCCTCATCCAAGTGCACGCTATTGTTTTTGCAAACCCCACCGTTGTGCGATAAAGGGGACGATGGCGCCTGAGGGACTAGGTGTGCTTCTTCCTTCAGAGGTGAGGTAGACTGCGGGGAGGAAGGATTGGATAACTGAGTAGACTCCAATGGCTCAACAGGCTTCAAACTGTTTACATTCTCTTCATCATCAGTGTTCAGCCTCAGCGGTGATTGTTTCTGCCATTGTGTTGCACTAGATCCTTGCTGGTCACTCCCATCGGCCCTATCGAAACCATTAGGAATCTGGGCAGTGGAGGTGGTGCTTTCCATCTGTGCGTCAAAATGAGTGTTTGTTAGGCTGTGTTTTTCACCATCGTCATTTTCACAGGGTCGCAGAGTGTTCATCACTATGACACTGACAGCAGGAGGGTCAGTGTGCGAGGTGGGCAAGACTGGGATGGATGAACTTTTTCTTTCACTAGTAGACATCCCATCCTCTTCTGGACTCGACTGGATGGCATCAATGTCAGGAATATCAAATGCTGCCAGCAAATCGTCAAAGTCTGGGGTCTTCACGTCCCCCATCGCCCGTGTGCTGCTTAAAATCTGTCAGGACACGACAAGAACAGAACAGGGTATTAGTAGAGGGGCTTTGCTACATCCGTGCATATTGTTGGATGTCAAATATATCCTCCTAATAGTTTACATTTACAATACATTTCATTTAATTCAACACATAGTTTAGGCCAATCGATTTCTACTAAATTGGAATCCAACTGCCCTGTTTATACTTTTGAAAGATCTGTAAAAAAAATGACACTATAAAACATGCCCGTGTTAATTTAATAAAGAAAACCTATTATATTTCAGGCTGAAATGTATGTTTTTGAAGTTTATGCCCGAATTTGACTGGGCCAAGTATATATGATTTCAACAAATGGATCCTAGCTCTCTATTTAGCACGTCATGGCTAGCTGGTTATGCTAGCGTCAACCGGATAAAAGTTTATTTTAATGGTGCCTTAGTAATAAGACATAATCCTTAAGCGTACCTCCGCTGTGCGATTTCTATATCATAGATGTACTCGTTAAAAATACGATTTACCTAAGCTTGTACGTACTTGGTGTTACCTACCAGCGAGCTTAGTTGGATCCTGATTCAACTCGCGGTCGCGCAAATAATACGTCACCCGTGCGCGACTGTAGTTTCGGAATGTACTGTATTGTGCTGTACTTTGCTCAAGTTTACTTTTAAATGCATGTTAGATCGTGTGAAACCGTGTTTTCTGACATTTAATAGACTGTGTTTACCTTCATAATTAAATGTGTATTATTATTGTTGTTATTGTTCTTTTTGTTGTGCTTAAGAAATGTTCTCATTTTTTTATTGTAGAAAGTCACAACAATCAGAGTAGTATATATTTTGCTGTTGTGTATCTCAGAAATTTACAATTATACACTATATACAAAGTGCAAATTCTCCGTGAAATGAAGTTGTAATGGTCAATGTGTTCAAATATGGAGTGTTGCCACATTAACAGCAAGAAATAAAAGTCACCCTTTACCCATCAAGCTACTAGTTCTACACATGTTAGTTATAAGTCATATCATTTTGGCCTATATAAGATGACTTTGACCTTTTGACAATAAGTTGTTCAAATTGAACCTTAAAGTGTTCATATTATGTAAACCAACAAGAGACACAATTTGTGCAACTTTGTATTAGTATTGAATAATTCAATAATACAAAGTGTTTTGATTATGTAAACCAACAAGAGACACAATTTGTGCAACTTTGTATTAGTATTGAATAATTCAATAATACAAAGTGTTTTGATGACCGTGGCTCATAATGTGGCAAGCACCCAGGTTCTGCAATGCTTGTCCTCATTTAGGTCACATTGAACTAAGTTCAAAGTGGCACAATTAAAAAAAAGGAAAAATCTCCCTTTTGTTAACTCAAAAGTTCAGGAGTACAAAGTCTAACGACAAAAACAAACATGTCACACATAAATACTGACAAAAGGTGGCCCAGTCATCTCCTCAAAGCTGGACAGTGAAGACAAGGTAAGACATGCTCCTCCACTCATGTTTTTCTCATTTTCAATGACAATATTCCTATTTGGTCACCATATGTGGAAATATTGAGCACATTTCTTGCAAATGTGTAGGACAGTGATGCAACACTAACTTCCTTACAGATGGAGAAATTCTTGGTTGTCATGGTAATGCTTGCATCATGTCATGCAGAAACCCAAGGTAGAAATGTTTTGAGAGAAAAACAGCTTCAAACAAACCTTACAAAAAAAACTCCTTTGTAATGCCTGTATTGATCTTCACTGATGTTTCTGTGCAGATCTTTCTGGCAAAGTCTTTGTGTTCCCAAAGGAGACTAACAAAGATCATGTGAAACTGCTCACATCCAAAACATCCTTTAATGCTTTGACAGTTTGTCTCAGGTAACCATTGTTCTGACTCTAAACATAGTTTGCATTTAACCCTTTCATGCACAAATTACAATACATTGAGCTAGTGTTAACCTTTGAACCAAACTCCACAGTCCCCGAAATGCTTGAAAAAAGTACTTAGTTCCCACCATCTTATCTCTATCCTCAGATTCTTTACAGACCTTACCAGGAACTATGGCCTCTTCTCTTTGGCCACACCAGGCATTACCAATGACTTTGTGCTCTTCAAGATCAACATGGTCGACCAGATCAAGATGCACGCTCGAGACGGTGGCACAGATTTCCGATCTCTATCTTTTCCTCCCAACTCCTGGCACACCATGTGCTCCACATGGGAATCTGAAAACGGTATCGGCCAGCTGTGGGTGGATGGCCAGCCCACCATCAAGAGATTTATCCACTCGGGGCAGCCCATAAGTGGCGAGCCCATCACCATCCTGGGCCAGGAGCAGGACACTTATGGAGGAGGTTTTGATATCACTCAGTCCTTCGTCGGTATGATCTCTCGACTACACGCATGGGACTACGTCCTCTCGCCCTCTGAGATCCACCGCTATATGAAAAACTCATACTTCACCCCAGGGAATGTGTTCAACTGGAAAGCCCTTGAGTTTAAAATCACTGGCAACATTTTAGTGGATGAAGAGGTCATGTAGATGTATCCAATCAGATGTTATAAAAGATTAGCGGTTCGCACACATTGAGAAAGTAGGGCTCTTAACAGATGGGAAGTTTTCACCTTGTACTACTTGCATGAAATATTCAACAAAAATACCATAGGAATCAAAGTTTTCTGTTATAGGGCTATTTTGAAAAGTCAAATTTTTAAATGAGACAGCTTCTTTGTTCAAGAAAAATCAATTTTGTAATTTTTGCAAATGAGTGAACAGCTTCAAAAAATACATTATTGCTACTAGACATTTGTTGTTGTCTTTTTTTGGGGTATTTCGAGGTGACTTTTTTGGACTGTTCTTCTGCAATTTTAGGGTGAACTATTTTCTAATGGTATATTTCACTTATTAAGAGGAAGGATTTGGGAATTTTGCATCAACAATTCTTGCAGGTTCTTTGCTTATTTGGCCATCTTACATGAAATTGAGGCAAAACTGTGATTTAAAAACCGGCGTTTAATCCTTTGAATGCATGAAAATGTCACCACCACATAACGGAAACATGGTAGGAGGAACAGGCAGCACATATTGAATGAGAAGGCATTTCAGTGACTTCTATGTACATTATACACATCATTTTTGTACACATACTTTGTAGAAATATAGTCATTGAAGCACATAAGACAACCAGCATTATTGGCTCATGTGAAACATTCATGTAGAAAAAAAAAAGACAGGAGAATAACAACCTAGATCTGTTATGGAGAGAATATAGTAATTTGATTTATCACAATCAGAAATATTAAAAAAATGAAGTTGTCACAATATCCCTCTTCATAACAGATTAGATAAAGAGTTTGAGAAAAATCCTTCTGGACAGTACAATCACACAACTTCTTTCATTTCAAGCCAAGTCTTTAAATAAATATACTTCTCTGTATAATGAGGAGTGGCAGATTGTGGTTCATGTTGCATTGACACCTAAAATGTCAAATGTAGTGTCACCACAATAAAGCACCAGATTTCACTTGTGCAGCGGTGTCAAAGAGATTGCATTCAGCTATTATTACACAGCACTGCCCGTCAAAATACAACGCACCAAAAAAGTAAACCTAGGAGCTAAATCTAAGCGCTTCTAATCATAATAACATTGCTCTGCAAACTTTTAAAAAAGGACATTTATCATTTCAGATTCAACATCACAAATACCTTGACTAGACCAAAGATATTAAAAGACGCATCTACACGCCACCACTAAATTATGTCACAGGAATGTAGTGATGACTAACTCCAGTCGCTAAACTAATTTGGGGTCGGGGGAAAACATTATACATCAGATATAGCTTATCAAACATGGAACTATTTAGCCAAAAAAAAAAAAAAAGAGCAAAAATCCAGTTTCAAAATATATTCTTGAACACAGGTCAAACCGGTGTCATTACCATGTCTGCAAAAGTCAACTCGGGTCTGCTTCATTCCTTTCTTTGGTGCACTGACTGGCTTAGAAAAACACATGTGACATGAATAAAATCTGCTTTTTCTGTCTTTCCATAATCATTCTTTTGTCTCCTGCATTGGCCACGTTGCAACATTACAGTAGCGATGACGTCTTGCTTAAGTCAATTGGTATATAGTAACTGCATGAAAAAATTCTCACTAGGTGTATGCAATGGCGGGGTGGGGAGGGGGATTGTTATCCCCCTATCACATTAACGTACAGCAATGACACAAACACAAAACATTAAAAGTTTTCTTTTGTCCTTTAAAAAAAAAAAAACCTATAACAATAAGATTGGTCCAGGAGTGTATTCAAACAGGTTATCATTTCTGAAACCAGCAGAAATGATCAACAACAGAAAACTAAATTTGGTCTGTTGTTGGAGTGTGGATGAAATTAAAGAAATTAATTCTCAACCACAGTGGTGCAGTAGCAAATTAGCATGTTAATAATCATTCATTTTACTTTACTTTTATTCATTTTTATTTATGCTAAAATTATTGGAGTATGAAAATAGTGAATTTCACACAAAAATAGCAATGCTTGCTAGTTGCTCAGGTATTTATACCCATGAACGGTGGCCTTGCATTATTATTATTATTTTGTAATGATTAATAAAAAAATAAAAATAAATGTTTGATGTAATTTTATCATGTTTGCAGAACAAATGTACACTGAAATGACCACCATGTTGTTTTTGCCTATTTCAGTTAGTGCTTTTCCTTGTCTCTGTAAACAGGTGGATATTGATGAATATGTGGTTTGAAAAGTTAATATTTAAATTTAAACTCTCTGCTCCAATTGGCTGTAAGTAGGTGGGCGTAAGGAAACACAAAAAAATATTGCTTCTTGGCAGCATTTTTTGGTTTTAAACAAACTCAATTGCAATAAAATCATACTCCAACCAGTTTTTTTTTGTTATCGTATGCATGCATGAAAGAGGGGAAAAATTGGGAATTGGACAAGGTACCCTTTAAGACACCAGCAAGGCATACTGGTATTTTAACAAGATTTGAATTCCCTTAACAAGGCCATTTTTAACATGTTTTCACTTTTCACAGTAAGAAAAGCAGATGGTTACTGTTTAAATACATTCCGCATAATTAAATTATCATTTCAGATGACATTAACTGGTGCATCATTCAAGATATTTTTTTCAGGATTTTTTGTGACATGTTCATTTGCTGAATTGCTTTCAAATTCTGAAAAAACTACAGCTCAAATTTTGGCAAACAATGCATGTGGCAAAATATGGCCTCTTGAGAGTTGGAAGTAATGTTACACCTGAACAAGTATTTTTATCTTGTATAAAAGGTAGCTGAACTCCAAAAATCAGCAATGAATTGAAGTACATTGCAATAATGACAGCTCCTGACAATTCATCTTTGAAAACACACGGTAAAGAAGAGTATTAAAGCCACACTGATAATGAAAAGGTTTAGGCAAAAGTTGTCATTTTTAAGTTGCCATTTCATACCCCATGTGCCATTTTTCCAATGCCAGTAAAATAATTACAGCTGATTACAAGCAAATATGTTCCAAGCACAGAATGGAGTGACAATTTCAAGTTCAAGAAATAAAATTTGACAAGAAAGCAATGATGTAAGCAAACTTTTTTTCATGCTATCCCCCCAATCTGAAATTTTACAAACTCACATTTCACATTTGTACACTTCTTCCACTATAATACTGATTCCTGTGTTAACTTTGTGAATTATTGCTTACAACAATAGACTTAAAAGTGGTGCAAATAGTTGCCAGGGGAAAAAAGTCAATACTAAAAACACTTTGGAAATTTAGTGGTCACTCACATGAGAATAAATGAAGAAATGAGTTACAAAATGTGAATATTAATTCCCCAATATATATAGATGTGGACATTCTTTGTGTAATGGCATGTGCAAATAGGACCGCAAACCAGGAAGTGAGTCACAGTTAACAAAAACATTGAGGACAAACCCATTATTATGTTTGGTTTTCATTCTTGCATACAAAGAAGTGACTTCAAAGTACATAACCATGAAGGAGGAACGCCTTATTGTTTGCCTTATTTTCATATTATTACTATTGGTCGATTTAAATTGCTTTGCTGAAATTTTATCGATAATTACGTTCAACATATCCCCTTGTCAAAATTCATTGCATTCATTTTGGGGTAGATTTATTAAAAAAAACACCCGCATTAAAGCACAAGTCACAGACTCTGCTAAAAGGGGCGGGGCAATAACCATCTTGGTATGATTGGAATATACATCTTGAGTTTTATAAGATCGACGCCTACATTTGTTACAATTTTCCACTAGAATAGAACTCCATGTTCTACAAAGACGTACAGTCGTGAACAATTAAAAAGATTCAAATATTGCTCGAAAAATGACTAATAAAAAGGCTAGCTGCCGAAATAGCCGCAATTTTAGCTGTGCTTTCAAAAACTCTCATAAAAGTCATAATTTCACAAGTGAAATACATACAGAGTTAGCGTCTTTGCCTCCATACCTCAAGATGAGGATATACTACCATAATTTAGTTTATTCTTAGTCCATTGTTTTTAGTATAAATAGCCCGTAATACATTTTGGACAGTTTAAAGGCTTTTCTTTCCATAAATTTCCAACTACTCTTTCACCGAACAATATGATTTATGATTTTATACAGTAGGTCGTTAGGGAATTGCTGGTATCGGTCTGTGACGTTTTAAGTCCACTTGGAATATTTGACATTAATTTATTTTATCAGTAAGGCAACTGGACTCTTCATGGAAAAGCCAAGAAGTCCAGGTGCCTCAATGAATTAGATAAAAGATAACATACACTATCATTAGGGCATTATAGTTAAAATTCAGTTCTAACTTTGAAACCAATCATGTTATCAGTGTGGCCATAACACTTTACATACAAAAAAAATACATTTGCGGACAAAGACACAAATGGAAGATGGATGGTTTTCAGTTAGGTGATAAGGCAAGTTTGCGTTTTGCTTTTAAACGAAGAGGTCAGTCCTGTTTCAAACTGAGGACAGAAATGCACAGAAAAAAGAGGCACATAACCGACAGACAAAACAGCAGCTGGAAAATGGTTGATGCTGTCGGCTTGATCTACTGGCTGCCACTCCGATAAAAACATTTAGCACATACGAGAGAGGAGAGACGTTCAAGCGATGTTCGTCCATGTTAATAAGACACATTCAATGAAGAAGGGGGCATTCAAGCAGCACTACAGGGGCTTTCAGCGCAATCAAGTGGCTGATGGTCTGGGACTGGTTGGAGCAACGCCTCTACTTTAACTTCAAAATGCTCCGTGATTTTAAGACGAGGTGATTGCAGAGTGAGCCGTCAGCAAGAATTGATGCGAGGCCTCTCATTGATCACTACAGAGCCTTTTGAAAAGAAAAAAAAAAAGAAAAATCCCTTGCAGTTGTGTCTGCGAGGAGGGTTGGAGGCCATGTGCTGAAAGAGGAAGACGAAAATAAAGGGAGTCGCAACTTTGATCCCACTCAAACTTACTTCAGTGTGCATTTACTCCCATATTTGCCCCCACCCTACTCTACTCTATACTTCAAAAAGTGATTCTTCATCACCATTCCACAACTCATGATCTTCAGATAGGGGAAAAGAAAATTCTAAACCATCAATTTAAAGAATTAATTGTGGTCATAGCCCGGTTTCCTGGTGTTTTGGGACATGTGTAATGGTGACGATTGATGGGAAAGAGGACACGCACACGTAGTGTAGCGTGTGGCGCTCATCTCTGTGTTTCTCCTTTGTGACAACCTCTATCAGGTTGCTTGCTCCAGAACCCCTTGTGTGTGTCAAAAGTTGAATCCCTGGAGTAATTTGTGCCGACTTGGGTTGCTTTCATAGATCCTTCACTCTGCACCCCTCGAATCTTCCAGGCACGTCTTTTCTTAAGTTGGCACTTTGTCCGTTTTTTGTGTTCTTTTGTTTTTTACTGGGAAAATCAAAACAAACACATGAACAAAGATTAAAAATCATATACTCAACAGTGTAAACAGTTGAATTTGAGTTTGCTTCTATAGCGCTATTGCAAAAATCTAATTTCTGGAACCTCCTTTGTATTGTTAGGGTATGAGAAGAAGAGTGGTAATACATACAAAATTGATATTGGTCTCGGGGATGATGTCTGATAGCGAAACTACATCTTCACTTCCAGACAGGTGGCCTGAATGATCTCCACTGGCGTCAACGTCAAAGCTGTAACAGAAACAAGTCAAACTCAACAGTGAAAATGTAGAAAAAAGAGCCAGGTTGGCTGCTATTGGTGGCGATTTACATCCAATCCATTTTGACTTGAGGAGTTGGCACTATGGATTGGATGTGTATCAAGAACTGGCAAACCAGATAATGGGTATAACGTGTGGGGGTCACTACCTGTGAAAAGCATACTGGTCACAGTCCGTGTGTGCTGATTTGTGCACCTCCACCCCGACAGACCTACACGTTAGAGGACATAATTGTGTAAGAGAAAGCGAGGAAATATTTTTTAAATATACATAAATGAACCATTTCTCATTTCTTTTGCGACAGTAATTTGGAATCAATGAAAAAGAGAAAGAGTAAAAGTAATTACTTTGATGATGTTTTACCTTAGAGGGGGAGAAGAAGCAAGTTCTAGGCTGCCTACAGACGAGGTAGACAGATTGGCCTCGCAATCAGCGGGGTTGTCGTGCAGTGGTGGGGTCCTGGGAACCAGATCGGGTCTGCCTGGCTGAACTACTAAAAGCACAATCTCAATTAGGGAAAGAAATGGCTACAAATGCAAAATTGAGCATGTTTAATGTCACTTCAATTCTTACCACTGTCAGCTTCTGAGTCTGTGCTTTTAAAATGGCGATGATAAACCAGTCTAGAGTCCATCACAGACTGTCCTGTTGCGTGGGAGAGTGGGGTGGGAGCTCCTAGAGTGGGAGCCCGCCTCAGCCCCCCCTGACCTCCTCCTCGGCTCTTCTTTGATGGGGAAGGCTTTACTACATAGAACAGAAGATAGATTATTGAAGAACCATGCATTTCCTGGGCTAAAATGCACTACAATTTCCATCTCTACAAGTAACTTACAGGGAATCTTTCTGAAAACTGTGCTGCACATGAACTGCTGAAAGCGCTCTGCGTAGAAACCAGGTCTGTGAACTGAAACTGTGTCCTACGATGGGCAGGAAACATTGACATAATTTCTTCATGTTCGTCAATACTTTTGAAACCAATTATTCCAACATGATGCTCGCAATTAAATCCAGCATTAAAGTTTATTTGACTACCAAATGTGCAGAGGTATATCTTACTCGCATTCCACACTTGCGAATTGCAAGAATCTGTGGAGCATTATTCAGAAACTATGACTATGGGGCTGTGCTTGTTTGAAGAATGACATCATAAATCAAAGAAATAGGTCCCATCTCAACTGCCAAAAGACGCATTGCCTTTGTAATATTCCTTTAAAATGCGTAGAAGCCAGTGTCCTACGTTACATGTTGGGAATTGTTTCACACACTCTTTCTTGGCTCGCAAGCAATGTGCCAACCTATTCTTAACATCAGCATGCGGGAGTTGGCAGTTCATGTGAAGAAACAATTTCATAAGCTTTGAGGTAGCGATTTTGCAATGCAGTTATTTGATTTGGATTTTTCCAAGTTTCAAAGAAATTACTTCATTTGTCGTGCGGGATCTTACCCCATCATGCACTAGTGCTTTCCAGGAGTGCTCCAACTTTTTAACAAACCTAGAGAATAGGTGTAAGAAAATGTTACATACATAGGCTAAATATATTAGCTGAAGAATTTTCTCATGACAGAAACCTGTAAGACTGAAGAATGTCTATTATGCCGATGTAGATGAGTAACCGCTCTCCTCTTGCATTACGAGCTGGAATGCCTCCCATGCTGCAAATTAAAAATACAAGGCATGGTTCAGAGGTTATGGATTACCAACTAAACTGTGTTGACATTTTAGGCTTGAGTAATTAAACTCACTGGTCTTCAGAATCCAAGACACCCTTTCCACGAGCCTCCCCCTGGATGGACTCCATGGCCGTACAGTAAAGACTTTTCTGAGCTTGAGGCCGCCGCTGATCGGGCGTCACTGCACCCTCTGACCCCCCACTGTCCCCGGAATAGCCTCCGACTCGCTCCCGCTCCCGGTGGGCCTGGTCCATGTTGTGAATTCCCATCAGCAGACTGTAATCCATGATCTTGAAACTCTGCAATAGCTTTTTAGAGAACACATGTGGTGAAATTGGCATAAGGATGACTAAAAATTGATTTTCAAAACTTATTCCACATGAATTTCCAGTTAAACGGTTTAGTAAAGGATGATGAAATGGGGATAGATTTGATTGTATTTACTGCTGCTGTACATTTCAGGAAAAGTTATATGCAGGTGCAACTTTGCAAGAGTAGATTTTTCATTACCATACTCCCCCGGGTAAAAAGCCAAAGCACATCCTGACTCACCAGGCAGTCCCTCTGTATTGTCTTACTAAGAGCATTGTAATTGTCTGCTTCCAGCTGCAGGCCATCGGGTAAATCCTGGATAAAGTCAAGGTCTTTGTACGTAGGAACGGCCTTTTCCCTCTCCTTGGGAGACGCCCGTCTCTTATAAGTGGATCCTTTCATGTCGTATTTGAGGTGCATGGGGATGATACGGGGTAGAAGATTGTTCATTACAACTATGCGGATGTTCTTGCCCCCGGCTTGGACGCAGTAAAGTCCGTAGAACTTGGGTAGCAACGTCCGCTTGTTTTGGTTAATATTCTAGAGAAGAAAAACAGATTGAATTAAGGCTGGAATAGCTTGACAGACACAAATTGACACGCACCATGAAATATCCTGGAAGCAGCTTTTGTAGAAATTCGGCCTCTTTGTGCTGAACAGTTTTAATGATAAACTCGTCATCGCTGGAGACGTAGAAGAGCGACCCGCTGGCTCCGGGGTTGGAGAGCTCAATCAGTGGCTCGTTACACAGAGAATACTTGGAGAAAAAGAGTAGACTGTATTAGTACCTAGTCGCAAGTGATGAGGAGATTGTTCACATGTGTTTTTCTCAACATTTTATGAACAGCCTCAAGGACTAACCAGGTAGTCATCTGGCCGAATGCCAAACAATTCTCGGAAATAACGAAAGGCGATTGGAGCGTAGGTTTTAAAGCGGAAGTCACTATAGTGGTGAGCTGGGGTCAGGTTACTGCCTTCACTGGAATGAAAGAGACAAAGCAAAATGCAGTGAGACCCCACTTCAAAAGATGATAAGCGACCTCTGGTGTGCTATACTAACCTAGGGAAAAAGATGCTTTCAACAACCACGAAATCCTGCATGAGCACATCTCTCTCGGCTTTTTGACTTAAGCTGCCCACCGTGTGAGTGATGCCCAACTGAATGGCCCCTTTAAGAGCAGAAGAGGTCGTCTGCAAAAGTCAGAGAGGAAAATATATTAGGAAAGTAGAATCCATGATAACATGGCCTTTTTCTGTTGTGGCATCAATCAACTGCTATCATGGAACCCTCCAATCATTCCTGCTCTGACCTTTTTGTAGGTGGTCTCTCCTGTGGTGGTCTCAACTCCCCGGTGACCAATGGTCTTCTTCATACTCTGAGCTGTGCCTGAGGAACCGGGCATCTGAACAGAGGGGGAAGAGAGGGCTGTTAAATGGGCTCTGGTGTAAATCCTATTGTCTACATTTGGGAAAATTGGTGGTTCAATATACAGCTAAGAGTGGTTTGTGATTTCATTCATTTGATAAAATAAAAACTGAATCTCAGCTTACTCTGACGAGCCCACAATAAATTACAACACACTGATAGAAATACTTTTACACGATCAATATTACCAATACCACTTTCCTGGGCTGACATCTGTCATTAAGGTGGGTTTTATGCCTTTTTTAGGAAATTACTTTGGTAACTGACTAGAAGTTATGCTTTACCGAATAAATGCTGTATGCATGAATTTGAGTTCACGGAATGTTAATATACAAATAGTTTTACCACAGATACGTAATGTTGAATGAGAAGCCACCATCCTTAGGATAGGGAAGATGGAAAAAAAAGTCCAGACATGCCAAAAAAAACAACAACCTTCCAGACATGCAAATGAGTTCCCTTCCATCTTTCAATGAAATTTAATCCTGCACATAGCGGTGCATTGCAACCGCTGAACACTGGGCACACTACTTTTTTAATTCACTATTTAGTGTGAGCTTGCCAAGTGCTAGATCAGCTGGTTTGAATTGGAATGCATTATGCTCAGTCATAATACAAAACCAGACCAGTAAAACAGGAAACAAATTGATTCTTGATATGATTGAGACTGGTTGGAGTGCTGATGGTTATCTGCTGAGTGAAATATTAGATTTAAATGAACACAAGAACAACAACAACAAAATGGTGCCTAGAAACATTTCATGTGTTCCTTTGCTAACTATCAAGAAATACTTTTGCTTTATTGACCTATAAACATTCGCCATGGATCAGATTGCACAGCTGTAAAAATAGAGTGCTGTGCTAGTAGCAGGGCGCAGTCTTTTTGTGTCAGATTAAAATCACATTGTACCAAAAAAGTGATCTGTAGAGGAATGTAACACGCGACACGTGTACATTGAGCTGATTTTCAAAAGAATCCGACCAAATGAGTATGGTGCTTTCCTCAATGTCGTAAACAATTGAGCATTTCCCTCTAATTGAAAGCGGATTGTTTCAACAGTGGACAGAACAAATCTTGCAATAGACCAAGTAAGCGACGGGGACAGATGCCTGAAAACGTACTGGTTATTGAATACCTTATTTTATTTATAGTGAAAGCTTGGTCACTAAAGGTCCCATTTTGCTGCTTATGAGCCACTGAGTGAAAAATTTAGCTAGCTTGTTATTTTAATATATATTTATGTATATATATATGTATATATATATATATATATATATATATATATATATATATATATATATATATATATATATATATATATATATATATATATATATATATATATATATATATATATATATATATATATATATATATATATATATATATATATATATATATATATATATATATATATATATTATATATCTATCTCAACAATATTTATTTATTTACTAATATATTTATTCATGTACTAAATTGCTTACTACCTATCTATTTATGTCCAAAATGCCTTTCCTGTATCAGCATTCTCCCGCTCTTGCTACTGTGACAATGAAATTTCCCAAATACAGGATGAATAAAGTTATCCAATCCAAGATCAGTCAGCACTGTGATAGGCGGGTGTACCTCACCTCTGATGAGCCTCCTTTGAAGATCCCACTAGTGCCTGGAAGACAAGTGGGAAATCATCACAACATGAACAACACGGTTTCATTTTGCCCTGCTCTTTGCTCAAGAAATTAGTTTAGCACCTTCTGGTTAATGAGCTATTTCCAGCAACGAATGCTGTTGATGACAAATGAGGTCAAGGATCCAAGACCTAAATCTAGCCACATTTCCCAACTACTGCTTCTGATCCCAGCAGCTTGGCACAAACTGGAACTACTTTTCCCCTGAGTTGCCTGCTCCAGATTCAGCACGTCTCTGTGGAGCTTTCAGCAATTACCACCTTCATTATCAAAATGCAGCTTCTACTGCAGAATGAAATTTGGTACCAAAAGCTAGAAAAGAACCATGTTTTTCCCAAATAAAAGATCAACATTATTTTCATTACAGTAACCAAAGCAAGCATGCACAGAAACACCAACCAGTTTATGCTACCTGTCAATCAACTTTTACAACTACTATACCACTAATTGCAAGTATTCTATCTCCATAAATCCTATTATAGCTTCAGTTTTGGCCACCAATGAATGGGAAAACTAGACAAGCTGAAATCAAAGTTCATTAATCGAAAACGGCACATCATTGATATGTTTTCTGCTCAGATAAGGTAGCACTACAGACTGGTTTCATGTGATTTGACTGGTATAAACACGAATGATTAAAACTGCAACTTAACTCACTAGTACATTTAACAGTCATTTTAATTAGCCCTGTTATTAAGTGAGCCAACCCGTTACATCTTTGGGACAATGGCAAAGGGTTCTGTAAAATGAGTTCATGTGGGCAGAGCCTGAAAAATAAAAACACTTTGTGCTTAACGGATTTGTTAGTACTTTTTTTATTTTTCGAAAATGCATAAATTGGAAAGTAAATTGCAAAGTTGTGAATTCACCAAACTTTATTTATTGTGATATCCTTACCAAAATGTTGAGTTTCGTACTACCCAGCGTACTTTTTCGCCTACTCAGAGAGCACATTCTCGCCTGTAACCAGTGGCAACAGCTACTACTTCAATGCAGCAGTGCCGCAGGTTAAATTCATGCAAAATGATGCCGAGAAGATTAAACACCTGTAGGAACACTCCAGGATGCATTCACAGACAGAGAGTGTATACACCAAGTCAAGAGGGGATGTTAATAAGACAGAGCATCTGCTTGTGATTATAAAATTGCCACAGGACAGTCTATTCTACTGGCAAACAACTAGCATCCTCCTGCTAACCCTTTTCTTACATAAAAGGCCATCGCCTGTCATGCAATTTCTGTTCAAGCACTCAGCAACACTCCCATGCCGGTACCTCGCTGTAGTGCTTTCCTCCAAAAATGTGTTCTAATATCTGAAAAGCAGAGCATGGATTTAAAACCAGCATTGGATGACACAATCACAGGCTAAGAGAAACTTTTTTTTTTTTTAATTGTTTCACTTATTTGCACGAGGGCCGCCTGTAGGGGTAGCGGTACACTCGCCTGACTTCAATGTGGGAAGCCACGGGCTCGATTCCCGCTGGTGGCGGAATGATTGTGAGTGTGGATGGTTGTTTGTCTCTCTGTGTGCCTTACGGCTGACTGGCGACCAGTTTAGGGTGTTGTCGACTTTTTGCACAAAGTCAGCTGGGAAAATTACCATAGTGGCTAGAATTTTTCAGGCAAAATATGCCTATAAAAGCCCATTTAAACAGTTTTAACCATTGAACTCTCAAGAGATTACGATTTCCTTCACAAGTGTCTTGCTTTTCAGATTGTTAACGTAAATAATACTTTCATGGTCAGGCCCACCTTAACGAATAAGGTAGGCTCGATGTGTTTCCAGGTTATAAACTAGAATATGACAGAATAGATTGGCTTCACAGTGAAGTGAACATACAAATAAGAAAGAAAATGTGTCTTCAGAACAAATGGAGACAATTTAAGAATCGATTTCATTTTTGGCAAGATGAAGTCCACTGTTGAAAAAATTTCCCACTGCTAAATGACAAAATAGTAAAAAAAAAAAAAAAAAACCTGAAGAGTCGCCAACAAAGCAACTTGCAAACATTTCATATTTTGCAACAAAGCAAAATGCCAGTCGTGTGCTTTTCTTCCTCACTTATAATCAAAGTAGGAAATCAGTAGAACCAGAAGAACTGAAAAATAAATATTGCACACTCAACCACATAGCGTGACAATAAATTGAATATTCAAATAAAGGAAAACAACAAAAGTGTAAAAGTAAACAGATGAAGGACCAGAGTACAAGACATTTGCCCAATTTAAAGGCTTGTAAAAAAAAATCAGAATGAAGAAGGATCGGAAGGGTTAGAAGCTTTTTTTGTTTGGTAGGGTGTGGGAAAACGAGTAGGTTTAAAATAACATCAATAATAATAATAATATTAATAATACCATGGGAGGGCCTACTCTCTAAATGTATGAACTATTCATCCCTCCAGCTCTCGTCGAAACACAACTAAGAAAATGACCGGTTTGACAACAAAACACGAATACTGAACCAGGGTGGTCTCGATTTCTTAGCCTCATATTTCGAGGCTCAATAATGAAATACATTTGATGAAACTGACACATGTCATAACCGATTTAGCGACTATAATAACAGACCAAACGCACAAACTAACCAAGCCACCCATTGCCCGGCTCATTAATTTGCTCGCCTCAGTGTTAGCTTAGCAGGCTAGCCTCCTCGGACTTGACAAATCCACAGGCACCGCATCCTCAACTGAACGTCACCACGACCTAACGTCACAACGCTGGTTTTTCATTTTACTTGGCATGTAATTTAAGTCAACACAAAAGAGGGCTAAATACCTGTCGTGGCTGTTGATCCCGGGTCTGCTGTTCCACCAGCAGTCGCCATTATGGATACTAGTTTGTTAGTTTCACTGTGTTCAGTGTTCTCATCTCAGCCAGCCTAGAAAACTGCGGGTTTAATGGTCTTGATCGGCACCACAGCGCCATCATTGGACCAAAACATGCATTTTCTTTTGACATCAGATGCCTGCTTTGAAATTTGAAGGTTGGGGGTTCTCCCTCCTTGCTTTCAAAGACATGCGCTCACATTCAACCTTGACAGTTAGTCGTGAATAACAACAATTAATTTTCTCCACACATAAAATTTCCCAACACAGAATATGTGATATACTAGAGCAGGAACCTATGGCTCGGGAGCCACATGTGGCTCTTATGATGGGTGCACATGGCTCTCTGCAAACCTGTGAGCTAAAAATATGGAAACCCTCAGTGAGAGTTGATTCCCAAACGCACCAATAGACGTTTTCTACTTGAAAAATGGTGAAATGAATTTAAAAATGCACAGTTTCATATATGTTTACTTTTAAATGATGTGTATGGCTCTCAAGGAATAATATTTGAAAGCATGAATTGTTTATGGCTCTATCTGTCAAAAATGTTCCCAACCCCTACACTAGACAGAGATTGCCTTAGTAGAAGCAGCCGAACTTTAGCTTATCCACATAGGGATTGTGGGGGTGCCTGAGCCTATTCCAGCTAACTACGGGTACCAGGCAGGGGAGACCCTAAACCGGTGGCTGGTCAATCACACGGGAGACAGACAGCCATTCACGCTCACACTCATACCGAGCAGTAATCTAGTGTTCAACCAGCCTACCCTTCATATTTTTGTGATGCGAGAGGAAACCGTTGCACCCGGAGTCAACCCACACAAGCCCGGGGAGAACATGCAAACAGGCAGACGGACAACTATTCACACTCACACTCATACCAAGCGTCAATTTAGAATGTTTAACCAGTCTACCCTTCATTTTTCTGGTATGTGGGAGGAAACTAGAGTACCCAGAGAAAACCCATGCAAGCTTGAGGAGAACATGCAAATTCCACAGAGAAACGATCTGGGATCGAACCCTCAACCCCAGAACTGTGAAGCCCATACACTAACCTACTGCACTGTATGTACTGTGTTAATAGTGGATAATGGATGAATGTAAGAAATAATTAATATACAGTGTACAACAGAAAGATTGGCAAATAATTTAAATACAAAAAAGCTTCAGTTTGCATCTCGCAAAATAATTTCAACATGATAAATATTCCATTTTGGCAATCGCCTCCCATTTCCAATTTGGTATGACATTTTCTGTTTGTGTATTGAAACAACCAACACACCACCTTGTACAGTACACAAACAGAATTAAATCAGTAGACAAACTTGATTTACAAAGTTTATTTTTTATTAGAACCCCATTCAAAACAGAAAATATCAACAACAAAGCTCAAAAGTAATAGAATAGTTAAAGAGAGCAGGCTTGAAAAAAAAGAGAAGTTACTGATACAAACAGAACAGATGCGGATCTAGTAAGTAAGCATTGACAATAAAAAAAATGTTTTTTTGAGGCAATTGTGATGATTCTCATGGCCTTATATATGTATAGATAGAAATAATACTGGCAGTGATTAAGACACAAATTTGAGCCACCTGTTAAAAAGTGGCATTTGTGCAAGAAAAGTATTCTTTTGTTCAGTAATCGCATGTCACAGTTGCTTTAAGTGTGCCATCCATCTGGGTGTATTTTTTTTTTTTTAAAGGGGGCATCTTTTCTTCTTCCGGTTGGAGACCTTGGTTGCCTTGGTGATTGCATCCATGACAAAGTTAATGAAGCATTTCGGTTGCCCTTGAGGAGCCATGCGGCAACAGCGACGGGTGAGCGGAGGAGCCGTCTTCTTTGCTGGGCACATCCTGGTAGATGTTCCTTCAATCTTCATTTAAGAAAAAAAACATTACTAGTTGACAAAGTAGAGGGGCAATTTTAATGCATTAAGATATCATTCGTCAGATTCAATTCTATTGTTTGGTTGAACAGCTAGAGTGAGAATGGGTATTGAAAAAAAAGTGAGAAAAAAAAGTTTGAACAAGTTTCAATGTGTTTTGATCAGGATTTTCCGCCTATTAACATATTTCCCATATTTTATGGCGGTGCAAACTGTAATTGGACAACTGACCTTTTGCACAAAGCAAGCAGCTTGGTTTTCTGCTGGTAGGGTGCAGCATTCGTTCAAAATGTTCTTAGCATGAAAACCATCAGGCAACCTGAAAAGTAATCCAAAGAGTTTTCATTGGGTCATCCTTTAATTTCTTGAATTTCTTGACTTTGACATCAAGTATTATTTAAACAGGTCAATAATTTGTTGCTACTCACTTTTAGTCAAAAACGGAATTAGACATTTTCACTGTGTTCAGATTGTATTTTGGTAAACTGATATCCACATTTGCTGCATACTTACACTTTCTTGATGATTTTGCGTGACTGACAGATTTGGGGAGAGAGAACCTCTTGGGAGGTCACGTTGTAATTCGGGTCAGGAGATGCAGACTGGAAACATTGAACTTGATTGTCCGGGCTTCCTACACAACACTCGTAGTCAGTCTTGCCACCCTTCTTACTGGAGCAAAACCTACCAATGGCATCACGCCACTGGGGGAAAAAAAGCACACCAAGTCAAAAGGGCAAAAAAAACAAAGAGTATCTCTAAATAAATAAAATTCATGGATGAAATTCTATTAAATCCAAAAAGACCAGGATATTTTTTTTAGTTTAACGCGCTACCTTTTGCTCAGCACATTCAAGCAAGCTGTGGTTCTTCTTGCAGCATTGTTTGTATCCCTTCTCAACACGATTTATGAGTTTGGCCTGACGAGCCAGCAGTTCATAGCCATTTTTCGGAAGGCATTTCAGAGTGTACATAGGCCGGAGCTTCTGGTTGCGACACAGTGAATCCAGATTATCCAGTCTGGGTCGAGCGGGGGGGAAGATGAGTTCACTTTTCTTGGAACTGGACTGTTCGCTGAAGCTTGGTTGAGTCACAGGAGAACTGCTGATTTTAGACAATTCGTAATTAAACCTTGACTGGACCATCCATAAGTTAAAAGCAGAACAATGTTTATTAGCCAAAATTTCGCCTTCATACCTACTACAATTGTTTTGGTCAAAGTTGAACTCGACTGCATCGTGGAGGGGGACCACCGGCAATGCCTCGGTTGGGTCGTAGCTTGGATTTGGAGAATCTTTTTGAAAGCAGTCAAGTCTCTGGCTGCCCTTTTCTCTGCAGCAGTGATGAAGTCTGTCTTTGACAGATGAATCCTCCGTGCAGAAGTTTTCCAAGGACAGCTCCCACTAAGCAGCAGAGGTCACGTAAAAAGAAAAAACATAATTGAAAGTCAGGATGTGTGCATAGTTGAGGTCACATGTTGGGTAAATGGACACAGCCACGCATTTTGAAAATGGGCTTTGTTCAAAGCGGCGCTGGGAGGAAGATTGTTTGCCCTCTGGCTGCTTCAGTGGTGAACGTGCCAAGGCCTGTCTGTTGTGTCTGCCCGGGTGGGGGATAATAGGCTTATCAACACATTGCCTTTCAAATGTACTATCAACATGCAGCTTTTATTATCTAGTCTACCGTGTGAAGAATGCTATTTATTTTAGTTGGTGAAAAGCCAAAAGAAACAACTACGTGATAATGGTAAACATTCACAAGAGGGTGAAGCCAGAATTTATTCCCCAGAAAGCCAAAATGTCTAAAAAAAATAAATAAAAGAAGTGCATATGTGGTAGTGTTGCAAGGATTGAAAAAGGATGGCTGACGATTGGGGGGTATCCCTGCCTGGGGGCAATTTTTTGCTTTGAATTGCAAACAAAGAAATCGAGGATATTAAATGATAAAAACGACAGTGATAAAAACTCACCGCTTGCGTCACACAGCAAAGTGTCACGTTTGTCCCCCAAGTCTGGTTGCCCATGCAGCACGTGCTCAACCATGACTCGCCAATATTGATAGCGCTCGCCCTCCGCCGCAGCTGTCCAAATCCTGACCTGGGAAAGTAGGAGTCAGGGTATCGAGGACGAAGGTCTCCATTCATACAGATGGCTTGGAGATTGTCAGCGGTGGGCCGTCCGAGTGGGAACTGAACAGGATAGTTTAGCATGGGGATTTCGGAGTGAAATTCCACATCTGGATGAACTTTGAAGAAAGAAAAAAAAAATAAGACCACCTGAGACTTTAGATCACAACTAGCACCTGGAAACTAACTTTTGATTCCTTAATTTCTGTCAATCAACAGTATATTTAAAAACAAATCAGGGTACAAATAGCTAAAAGGTACCCAGACCAAATTTATACATACATCCTCTAGGTGCAAAGTGTCGTGGTCTGAAACCTGCAAAAAAGGGCCTAATTTTAAACACAATAACATACATTTGAATATTAATAATAATTCAATTGACCAGTACATAGAACGCACCTTTGCCTCTTGAAGTGTCCATCTTCTCTGACATGGAAATTTCTATAAAAGAAATAGAACATCAAGAAAATCAGCATAATCGCATATACACTGGATACTTATTTTTCGCTTAACATATGAATAATAAAACACTACCTTTAACGATATCAATCAGATCAGAGAGGTCTGCCTCTTGCTGCATCTCAATTGATTCTCCAAATGACCTCTCTGAAAGACATAAATGTTTGTTATTGAAATCCACCTAACTTTGTTAATGTAAAAAAAAACATTTTGCCAAGAATATTTCCTATTCTTTGAGTTTCACTAGAAGATAGCCCCCTAAATTACCATTTTTCATGAAAGTAGCTTGCTCACGGAGGGCTATTATTGTAAAAGACATGATAACCGTTACCCTGTCATGTCAGCCAAACACTTTGAATTAGATTTAAGCATACAATGTCAGCTCGTCAAAACTCCCATACCTCCCCTAATTGTCCCTGGCAAAGATTCTGCACATGTGTGTGAAAACATACAGACACAGACACGCACACACACCTTGCTTGATTGGACCAAGGTCAAAGGTGACCTCGCGCTGCTCGAGGTTGCGCTCGTCTGGAAAATTGGAAGCACAATAAGAACGAGTGAGCAAGCGAGAGAGCAAAAAGTCCGACAGTTATGCAACGACAATGTTTTGTTTTGTAGTCAAACTATGAGAAGAAGCCAGACAGCTAACAAAAATATTTAACTTTTTTTTACGGAACAGAAAGTGTTTATTGGTAGGTAAATGTTTGGATGATTCACAACTTTAATCATGAAACAGACAGTGTATTATAAAAAGTCTACACATCCCTTTCCAAATGTCCATTTTTGCAATGACAAAATAACAGCAAATCAGGTATTACTTACATGAATGAATTGTCCAATTTCATTTGATTGGGCTTAAAATGATTTATTAGTATTGTAATTGTTTTTTGTAGTAATGAATAATACACTTAGTGCATAACAAAATTGAAAGGAGAGAAAAAATGCATTTTTATGTAGATGATAATATTAAAAATGGTTGGCATGTGTACAAGAACAACATTAGAGCTGTAAAAAATATTTTAAAAAATCCAACAATTGATTTGTTTTGTTTTGGTGCTAAAAACAACAACTTTGCAGGTTCTGTTCGGAATTGCTGAAACAGAAACCAGTAAATGCTGGATTTTTTTAGCAAGAACATATGACTTGACAACTCCAAAAACAAACAAATACACAAACAAACAACGATACCATAGCAAGTTCAAATTCACTTACCAAGCTCCGCCGAACTTGACGAAACCATCAATGACAGAAAAGCAGCAAAAATGACAAGCGAAAACGAGCCCATGGTCGACAAAATGTTGTTATTTTGCTGCCAACGGCGTTGAAGTCAAGTCAAGCGGTAGAGGAGAGATCCCAAGCCGGCTTGGACGCTCGCTAGGCTGGGCGGTGCTCGCACTCAGATCCGGTGTGCGGTTTCGCAGCTAGACCGGGACCGTCTCTATCATGACTCTGACCATAACCAGCACTGCATTAGCATTTTTATATCCTTTTTTCCCCTTTTCTTTTTTTCTTTTTGGGTGGCTGTGGTGTGCTATAACGAGGCGGAGAGAAAAAGTAGTGACGGTCATGTGGGAGGGAAGAAGTTTTAGAACATGACTCATGCGTGATTAAATCGCCTGCTGGTATGCAAACAACTTATAAGTGAACTTAAATTGTTACCGGCGATAAACGTGTTTCGTATTGAGTAATTAACTGACGATACTCATTATGTTGTCAAGTTGTATATAATTACTTTGAAAAAAAGATATACTCTGTGTCGTCTAGTATGTCTAAGATGCTGCAGCAGTATTTTATATTAACAGATATTTTTCACAAAGATGCAATTATAATATAATTGTTTGTTTTCAAAATAAAATGTTTGTCTACAAAATTAACTCATTGTTCGTGAATGTCCCGTTCAATCAAGATAGTTGGAAATGCTTATCATTAATTTCCATTAACTGGACGTCTGTTGTCGTCAATGGCAGCCAGCACCCTAGATTAGACCCACACAAAAAATACGTGCTTTTTACCTTTTTCGCAGATACTTAACTGTAAAAAGTATTGCATGATAATGATGATTTTTTTTTGTTTTACGTGTTTTTGTACATAAAGTTTTTTTTGGGGGGGGGGGGGGGGGGATAAATTATCATAATAAATGAGTACTATTCATCCATCTACATTTGTGTATCCAAAGTCAGATCACAGAGGCTGCAACTTCAAGTGGGAAGCCTAAATTTCCTTCTACCCAGCCACTTCATCCAGCTCAAGACATTCCGGGCCCACCAGGGGAATTTACATATTTTGTCTTGGGTTGTCCCCACGGTCTCTTCTCATTGGGATACGACGGGACCGCCTCACTGAAGGCACCCGGGAGCCATCGCTACTTTATGACCGAGCCACTTCATATAGTGCATTCACCCTGGATGACTGAGTTTCCCACATCATCGTCAGGAAAATCCTTAAAAAACTCTACGAGAACATCGATTTTGGTCTTCTGTGTCACCGTGTTACTGAGCAACACATTTTTTTGCATGGTTAAAATGAATATTTAGTCCTGGGAGAGTAAATGTGGAAAATGAATAATAAGTATGATGAAGCAGGACACATTAAAAAGCTATTGTGGTGGATTTTGTTTTCACTTCCACTCATATCCCAAATTATATTTTTTACCTTTCAACACAACATGCTTCCTACGATAAACAATTTTCATGCAAGTCCAAGCCTCATCGTGTCAATTGCTAAGATGACTTTCGTTAACAAAGTACTTCCCGGATATTTACTGTTGTTAATTTGAAGTGTTGCAAAGATATCTGGCAAATAGTTGTTGTTTAAAAAAAATGACAACAATCGCTCACTTCTGAGCAACAAGGTGGGAAGAAACACAGTTGAACTGTGATGTTATGGTTCAATGAAACCAAGGTTGAATGTTTGGCAGAAACACAACAAAGCTTAAGCGAAGAAAAGTCACAAAAACAGTAAAGCATTGCGTGGTAGTAATATGCTTTGGACTGATTCAGCTTTTTATTTTTTCATGTCTTCTTGTGAAATGTTCTCCTTCTTTGGGGCCTTTAAATTCCTCCTTATCACGAGTCCAGGGTTACAGTGGTGTCCCAGATTTCAAAGGGGAAAAGTGAATGTGACCTATAAACAATCCCAGCAACTACAAATGAACGTTGTAGAATATCGTCATGATGAAATAAACAACAATCAACAAAATACAGGGCCATGATCTTGATGCACATTCCCACCCATGCATAAGTATTTGAAAATAAATATTGCTTAAAATGCCATGGGTAAAGATAGGGAACTTACCATTTTTGAAACAAAAGTGTAAATAAAAACTCCGAACAAAAGTATTTGTGGTGTGTGTATACCTTTAAGGGTGACAGGACAAAATCATAAAAGCCCAGTATGTAAACACAAAAATGTGTACTGTGTGTACAATGATGTGTAAAAATGTTAACTATCAGGCTTCCATTTTAAAGAAAAATAAAGCAAAAACTGTGTGGATAATTTACTGTATTATAAATGAGCACCACCACATTCAGATATGAGGTCCTGTTTACTTGTATAACAGCAACTTATTTTTCTTTAAATAGGGCTTACCGCATATTAAATTCACCACGACAAAAGAATTTCAAATATTCATTTTGATGCATTTTTAAAAATCCAAAAATGTCATGAAAGACATGTTTAAAGGAAAAATTCTAATGAGTGCTTGTAAGGATTTATTTGCATTGTTCAATATATCAAAATTTATCATATCCTTCACAAAGAGCATGAAAAGTCCAAAGAGAACATTAAATGATTTTCAAATACATAAACCTCTTCTGTTAAAAAAAAAGAATAAAAAAGGTTTTAGTTGCCATAGTAATGTCGCAATCATTAAAAAATGCTTATTGCAGATAAAACACAGCTCGGTGAGTGTCAGGCCATTCTTAATCATATCCTTCCGGCTCCCATGCAATATCTCACTTTGGATGGGCCTTTGTTTTGTCTACATGGCAACGTTTGCAGATACTATTTACATCTTAACACTAACCTAAATAGTTTGGGTTCAACTGGCGACAAAACCTATGTAAGTTGCCCAC
Source organism: Stigmatopora nigra (assembly GCF_051989575.1). Lineage (NCBI taxonomy): Eukaryota > Metazoa > Chordata > Actinopteri > Syngnathiformes > Syngnathidae > Stigmatopora > Stigmatopora nigra. Next base: position 1,096,040 of record NC_135514.1, read on the forward strand.
GGTCTATTTGATACTTCAAGGAACATCAAGTTATTGTTGTACATCAACATTCTCAACAATTTAAGACACATAACCTTCAAAACAGAAATAGTTGACACATTTTTGCAATTGCAGTCTCAGCATTTGACTTACTTGATGGCGAAAGTTACTTTAAATACATTTTATCCAAATGCTGTTTGATTCTAAACTTAATTCCAGCAGAAATAATGGTTTAATTACAGGTTGAATATTCAGTTCAAGTGAAATATTTGCAACACAAAACAATGAATACTACATAAAAAAAAAAATGCTCATTTAACGTGCAGGAAGCTCTTTTGGCTTTAATATATTTTCAAAGAAAAAAGGCTTTGGGGTCACATAACACAGTGCCCAGAAACAAGAATGATAAGAAATAAATTGTGTCAAAAAAAGCAAAATAGTTACGAAAATACTGACTGACCTGAAGGTGTTGTTATTTCAAGCTTTGTACACATCTTACATAATGATTTAAAATCGTATTATGCAAGATTGCTATCAAAATGAATTCTATCCAAAAAACAAACAACAAAAACACACGGACAAGCTTTAGAGATATAATAAGCTTCACTCATTTATACAATGATTATAATGTTTTGATGTCATTGACACTGTTAGATGAAAAGTTATTTTTATGTTCTGGCATCTATAGTATACGTAATCACCATTGACATGCTTTTGTGATGGTTTTTCACATAAAGGTCATTTATACAGAGTTTATTATATAAATACTAGGCATTTGGTGACCTGTAGTATGGCCATTAAATTTATAGTGGTGGTGTGCATTGATTTAAGACAGGGGATTTCAATTACCCTCTTATTTTTTGTAATGATGCTTCCCCTAAGAGGCCTTCAACCATAATTGCAGTTAAATAAATAAAACCACTTTGGCTGGCTTTCATTTGTAGAATTATGGGTATATTTGGGTAACAGTTTATGGTCAGCAGGTCTCCCTCAGTTATGAGGTTCTGCATTTGTCATATAGCGCCAGCATTCAAGTACGGAATTTGCATGTTGTGGTTGTACGAATTTATGACATCTTCCTAATAGGATTCTCTAAGTCCATACGTGTGAATGATTATTATTCTATATATTGGGCTGAGATTGAAATGTTAAATATTTCAGGGTGTTTTTTGAGTTAGAAGCCGCATTGGCCTATTTTTGTAATTATTAAATAGGGTCTCATCGTCTTGGGTGTTGTCAGTGTGTGTCTCCCGGCAGCATCATCAACTCGGCCTCAGAAGCAAAGAGCTCCTTGTAGAGTGGAGGGAAAAGGGAGTGAGCGGTGAGTGGGTAGCGTTGACTGAACCAGCGTAGCTTCTCTGTGTGCAGATTGCACAGTGAACGCAACATGGACATTCTTTGGTAAAGCTGAAATGATAATTATACATTCATACATGTGCACTAGAATCAATCCATCGCAGTCTGTGTGGTACCTTATGCATTAAACCATCCCGATTATCTCTGTGCAGAATGTGCGTTAGACCTAACTCCACACATCTTTGCACACCCTGCACTCTGCTTTTGTCTTCCAGACATGGACGATCTGACAGAAATGAAAAAAAAGGGTTAAAGTCATACTATACAGGTATGTCATATAGTCTCAGTGGTTGTTGATGGCTAATAAGTCATGTTGAGTTTAAAGTGTTGGTAAAATAACACATGGGGGCAGTCTGTGACTGTAATAGTCAAACTCTTCAACAGGATGACAATATGATGACGCTCATAATACTCAATGGTGGTTGTTGTGGTCCTGGTGAACACCTCAGCAACTTCAAAAATGACATTGTTATATATATAAAATTAAATTCTGCAGGCGGCAATCCAAACGCTGAATGATTATTTTTTTAAAGACATAATATTAGTAGGTGGCCCTGTGGTGCGAGTGATTAGCGCGTCGGCCTCACAGCTCTGGGGTTCTGGGTTCAAATCCAGTTGATGTCCATCTATGAGGCGTTTGCATGTTCTCCCTGGGCCTATGTGGGTTTCCTCTGGGTACGCTGATTTCCTCCCACATCCCAAAAACATGCATGGTGGGCTGATTGGACACTCTAAATTGCCTATGCCTAATTGGTATGAATGTAAGCGTGAATGGTTGTCCGTCTCCTTGTGCCCCGTGATTGGCTGACTGCCGATTTAGGGTGTCCACCACCTCTGACCCGGAGACAGCTGGAATAGGCTCCAGCACCCCCCGTGACCCTAGTGAGGATAAAGCGGTTCAGAAAATGAGATAAGAGAGATGAGTTCCCAACTGCTGGTCGCTGAACCCAAGATGACTGCCAGCTATGCACATCACCCTAAAAAATTCTCATACGTCTCCCTTTTCAAAATGAAAATAGATATCCAATTGTATGGAATCCAATATCCTTCAGCAATAAATTTCATTACTGGATATACAATATATTTGAAGCCTTCAATGCGGTAAAAAAATAAATGATGACATGTAGTGTTAATGTCAAATTTGGTGATCTGTTTGAGGTTTCATTTCATCTAGTCTTGCATTTCTTTCTTTTGGTAAGAAACCACTTTTTGACAAGGTAAAGCAAAAACATGGGCTATTGCTAACTACCAGAGATCAGAACTTTAGATGAAACACATTTGTTTCAAGTGAAAAAAATGACAGTTTACCTGCATTAATCAAGACGAGAGCACTGAACAGAGCCACCTGCTGATCAGTAAGCTTCAAAGCACACAAACTGTGAGCAAAGTCAAACACTGCCGCGACTAAGTCAGCGCACCCTGCAGGAAAAAAACAACAACAACGTAGTACTCCACTAAGACTTCCAGAAGTGCGATACAGTGGAAGGAGCCTCACCCAAAGATTTGAAGACTTCAATTCCAGCAAATTTTCCATCAAAGAAGACAGTGTTGTTCTCTGTGTTGAAAAAGCGACTCATCCTCACCAGAACGACTTCCATGGAACCTGAAACAAAAGTCCACTTTTAAATTTCAAGTCATGTTAGAAATGAAAGGGGAACTTACCTGTTTTGAGGAGAGCGATTTGATCATTCTGACTGAGCAGACGGAATCCGGGGATGTGTTTTGCAAACTCCACCACGTACTGCACGGCATCGGTCAGCCGGACCGCACAATGCTGCCACATTTGATCTACTGACTGAAGTCAGATAAATGACAAACATCTTAACACCAATTTTGGGCTCCACATTGGGTTTTACTGTCCTTCTATTCTTAAACAACTATGAGATAGAAGAGTGGAACATTATGAAAAGCTTCAATATGCAGTTTCCTGCTTGGTTTTGTGGCCGCGGCCTTTGGCCTTTAAAAATATTCAGTTCGTATTTTGCTTGAAGAGAGCCCTTCACGTCAAGATTTATTTATTTACCTTAGTCTGGTAGGCTTGGATTTCATCCCTGCCGAACACTTTCCACTTCAGCGCCTGCAGCTCCTCAGCCCGGTAGTGACAGGTATCGTTGTTGGAACACACAATGCTGGCACACAGCTCATCTGAACAAAAAAAAATGGGCCCTGAGAAGGATGATAAATAGCATTGGACGCATAGATTGCACAGCAACCATCCAATCATTGAAACGTGAGATTTCCTAAATTGCTGTCAGATAGGGGACTTTCTAAAATCCAAAATAAAAAATCTCATTACAAATTGAGTTGCAACCAATGGTAAATACTATGCCAATGGGCCATGTGTTACATTATATAGGAAAAATTAAAAAAGAACTTGTAGCCATCCATATAGTTCACCTATATTACGCAGAGAGTGAGGGAAAGGGCCACGAAGATCTTCTGGTGGACTGTAGGGATGAATGACCATTGAGTCATGAGAGGACTGTCTTGAGTCCAATTCTAGTGTAAGAATGAGAGAACAGAAAATAAGAAGACGCAGGGGAACATTTGTTTTTTAAAGCTATATTCAAGTGGGGAATCCAAAACTGCTATGATATTTGTTTGGACACAAAAAAATGTTTAAAAACAGCAGAGCACACTTACTGATACATTATATCACACTATAGCATATTACAATATATAAATGAGGGTTTGAGAAATGTGTAAATAACTCCGATGACTGCCAACAAAAACATGAAAATTAATTTAAGCAGGAAGGCACTCACCTCTAATATTAGAGTGTCCCATGGCATCCCCCTTCATGTGAGCTCTAGACAGAGGTGATACAGCAGAGCTTGTGTAGATTAAATCAGACTCTTGTGGCTGGTTTGTGGAGCACAGCAGGTAGGGGTGAACATCGGACGAATTGAAGGACAACAGCTCGGAATCCCGATTATAAGCGTAGGTGGATGTCATGGGCTGAAGGAGCTGCGGGGAACCGTCTTGGCGCTCTTTTTGGTGGTAAGACAATGCTGACTGGGGGTCCACTTGGAGCTGCTGCTGCTGTTGCAGTCGATGGCGCTCCACTTCAGCAATGAGTGAGTCCCGCTGGCGCTTGGACATCCGGCCAAATTTCACCGCTGAAAGTAATAACAATGTTAACCTCATGTCAAAATGTAGTGTTTTTTTTTCCCTGACCAAAAATAGTCACTTGCCGTATGGAATAATAAAGGTCTACTGTAAGATATCAGAACATTTTCAAAAATAATTATACTAAAAATGATCACTTTCCCTATAAAGGCTTAAAGCAGGGGTGTCCAAACTTTTTGCAAAGAGGGCCAGATTTGGTAAGGTGAAAATGTGTGCGGGCCGACTTTTAGCCTGACATTCTTTGAACCATTAACATTAAATGCAAATTAACTTTTTGGGATTTTTTTTAATTACAAATGGCATACTTTTACTTTTACATTTTTTTTTACATTTAGGTTTTTACCGAAATCACAAACCACAAAAAATTAAGAAAACTATCAAGGATATCTAAGTTCATGTGAAACATCACATATTATTCACTATTATATGCTCACTGTAGGAACAGTGCTGAAAACAAAACAATGATCACTGCATATTCAAACTGTGATTTTGACCATCACAAAAAAAATAATGAACTGAGATTTAAGAATTTATTCAACTCAGAGGACTTAACAAATATCTTGCCTGCACTAATGTGAAGGGTGATACTGGGATCTTGACTGCAGTATGTAGTCCAGGTCTTCATCGCACGCTAACAAGAAAAAGTCAAACTCAGTTCCTTTTGCCTCTAACTGTCTCTTAATATCTAATGAAACGTCTTCAATTCTCCGTGCCACAGTATTACGAGCCAGGCAAATATTGGCAAACTCTTGCTTCTTCGCGGGACAAATTTTCTCAACCATTTTCATTACACAGTCTTTAATAAATTCACCGTCACTGAAAGGTTTGCAGTGCTTTGCAATTAGCGTTGCCACTTCGTAGCTTGCCTTTGTGGCATTTTCATTTGACTCACGGGCTCTTGTGAAAAAGCTTTGCTGTGCCGTTAAAACAGCTTCCAGTTGCTTCACTTTTTCACCGCGTTCGTTCCCAGTTAGCTTGTCGTAGCTAGCATGTTTCGTCTGGTAGTGCCTCTTAATGTTGAATTCCTTGAAAACAGCCACAGTCTCTTGGCAAATTAGGCAGACACAGTTGTTTCGTATTTCAGTGAAAAAATACTCAAATTTCCACTTCTCCTGGATGCGGCGGCCCTCCCGGTCAACATTCCTTTTTTTGTTTACATGTTAGAAATGGGCTGGGCTGAAACAATGACGCAAGGGTCACGGCGGCCAGAGTGCGGCCACAGGGCTACTGCCATCTTCTGGTGAAGTGAAAAATAGCTTTTTGTACACATTTATTTTATACTGTGGTCAACAGTGCTGGCGGGCCGTGTATTATTGATTTCATGATAGAGGCCGTGGGCCGGTCAAAATTTGTCCTCGGGCCTTATTTGGCCCGCGGGCCGGACTTTGGACATGCCTGGCTTAAAGGGTTTAAGCCTGAAATTTAAAAATAGTTACCAACTATATAAAGGGTTGAAGTCCTTAAGTGTTCAGCTTTTGAATAGCTGTCCCTGAAATGTTAAAGTTTACTGTAGAAACAATACTTAAAACAAATACTGTGAGTATATGAACAACAAAATGTTCTTATTGAACGTCTGCTCTACTGTCATGGGAAATGCTGTATAAAAGTAAGAAATTCCATTGGTTTACAAAAAGGATTTAGTAGAAAATTCAGAGGTGCATTTGTGGGTCCTTCATTTGTTTGGGTGCCTCACCATCTTTGCTCATGCCTTGGGCCAAGCACTTTTGTAGACGGCAGTGTTGGCAGCGGTTGCGGCTGGACCGGTCGATGATACAGTTACTCTGCCGGGAACAGGAATAGGACACTGTGGGCAGTTGGCTACGTCGGAAAAATCCCTAAAGCATGACAGGAATGGCAACAGAAGAAGAGTGGTTAGGACAGTTGCCACATGGGGGTTACATGCTTCCTATGTGCAGCTCTGTTTCTAATACATATATCTGTAATATTTTTGGTAATATCGTGGCCATGCCTGGTCTACATTATCCACGATATTTGAGGGATAGCTATGTATTCTAAATAAGTATCTGTGTAGATAAAAGTGATGTTTACTGCAGAATGCTAAAGATTTTTTTTATCTTTTGTACCGTACTTATTTGTTTTTCCTTTTTTTCCTCCCCTTTATCTTTTTTTAAATGCTATTTTAATATTTCTTAATACATTTCTTTTTACTTTAATGATGAGTATGTTAATACGTACTTTAGTCCTTTTTTCTGTTTATCTTTCATATGTACTGTTAACGGATGCAGTTTTTTATATGTATCGTATCTTGTGCTGACCCGGCAAATCTGTCAAATTTTTAAAGTCAATGTGGCCCCCGGGCCGAAAACTTTGCCCACCCCTGCCCTAGACTGGTCGCCACTCAGCCGTAGGGCACACAGAGAGACAGACAACCCTTCGCATTGACAATCATACCGCCGCCAGCGGAAATCGAGTCCACACACCAAAGTCAGGTGAGTGAACCTCTAGGCACTTTTTTTGACGGCGCGGCTTGGTGGGCGAGTGGTTAGCGCGTCGACCTCACAGTTAAGCAAAATTATGTAATACATTTTTTCCTATGCATGCAGGAAATGTTATGTCTGCCATACCTTGCAGCCTTCACATGTGATGACTCCATAATGTACCCCAGAGGATTTATCACTGCAAATCTTGCAAGGGATAACTTCAATCTGGGCTGAAGAGACAGACACAAAATAGTTTTGGTTAAAATATTTGAATACAATGGTAACATGGAATAGAATTCCTTAAACTAGTATAGTATAGCATAAGTTAACTTTATCTGAATGGCAGTTGCACAAAATATGTGCGCAAGTAAATGGGGAATTTCATTCATAAATAAGTATGAACTGTAATCCAATAATACATTCGTTCAAATATAATATTTCAGAATGTATACTATTTGTTGTATAAAAAATAGTTTTGCAATCCATTAACACGTTCGTTCAAATATAATATTTCAGAATTTATACTATTTACTGTATAAACCATCCATGAGTAAAAGCCAAAGGCTTCAAAGCGTCGGAAAAATGCAGAAGTTCATAGATTCCCCCGTCAACATAAACTAGTGTGAAAGGACAAGACATTTTTTGTATCGCTATCACTAATAATGACCAAATATGACCAAAATGCCATCAAATAGATACAGGGTTTTTTTGTGAGGAGATGGAAATGAGAAAAGACAAGAGCCGACAAATGTAGAGGTGTGAAACCTCAAAATCTTTTCAAGTGGTCGACTTGATTCTCAAGTTGGGTGTTTGTCATCCAGTCCTTCTCTGTCTCGCTCATCGAGGACATGTCTGCCAGTAATGCTCTTTTCCTGCAGTATTGCCAGTAATGGCCATCTGCCCTAAATGCGCTTAACCTCAACATGTTCTTCAAATCTGGGTCATTTCTGTTGTACTTTTAATCAGAAGAAAAAAAATGTGTCTGAGAACCAGCATTCGGCAAAGTAGTTCTTCTTTAGTGTTTACAAGACTGACATTATGTCTTGATGGTCCCAGTGATGATAAAGCAGGAAACAAAGCGCCTCGGCTTATCTGACAGTAAATGTGATTGTTTTTAAATGACTAAAATTTGATTCTTTCTCAAAAAAGGGCGAAGGTTCTTTAGATGTCAACTTTGGTAATGATCGCTGTCAATCAGCTCTGATCAACATGTATTTATTAATTCATGTATATATGTATTTATATGTATTTATTAATGTATGTATATATGTATTTATATGTATTTATTAATGTATGTATATATGTATTTATATGTATTTATTAATGTATGTATATATTTGTATGTATGTGTATATATATATATATATATATATATATATATATATATATATATATATATATATATATATATATATATATATATATATATATATATATATATATATATATATATATATATATATATATATATATATATATATATATATATATATATATATATATATATATATATATATATATATATATATATATATATATATATATATATATATATATATATATATATTGTTATTTACATGTATTTATTTGTTTATATTTAAATTTATTCATTTATTTATATTTTAATTAATTTCTGTGTTTATTTATTACCTATTTATTTATGTCTAAAATGTCTTTTCCTGTGTCTGTATTGTCATACCGAATACGGGATGAATAAAGTTATCTAATCAAATCTAAGGATTTCTCCACCACCAAGAGCAAAAAAGGCAAGACGCTTCGTTGATTTGATTCCAGTCGTGTCAAACTGTGTCAGGCAGTCTATGTGTTAGTGTGTCAGTGTGTGCCCTTCTTTCCTGGTACCATACTTAACACTCGAGGACAACCCTACAACCACATCATAATTTAGATCGTAGGGTGGGGAACCTTTTCACAAGCAGGGATGATTTCCTTTTTATATGCAGGCGATCCGGCACAGTGTCAGGGTCGAGGGTTCGATCTCAGGTCACTGTTGTGGAGTTTGCATGTTCTCCCCAGACTTGTGTGGGTTTTCTCCAGGTAATTCGGTTTCCGTCCACATCCAAAAAACATGTATAGTAAGCTGATTGAACACTCTAAATTCAGTCAGTGTGAGCATGAATGGCTGTTCACTGATACAGAATGTCCCCTGCCTGGCACCCGAAGTTAGCTGTGATAGGCTCAAGCACCCACCGCGACCCTTGTGAGGATAAGCAGTTCAGAAAATGAATGAATGAATATGTAGAAGCATGATTTTACTGTGATCTAGCAAAAACGTCAAAGAAACAACCGCTGAAGAAGAGATGGAAAAGTAGAGGGGATAGAAACAGAAGGAAAAGAGTGGTTTCAATCAGCGGCATTGCTTTCACGTAATTTCAGTTGTGATTGTTAACCTCAAAACAACAGGAAATCCATCGTGACCCGCAACCTTTCACCGTTCACACATTAGCAATCACGCACAGTATTCCAGAAACTTACCATGCAAGATAATTGGACAGATTTTTTTGCCGATGAATGGAACGCAAAGGACTTACATGAAGTAAAATTGGAGTCTTTTAGCACAAAATCGCGTTTTGAATACTAAACGTTTTATTTAAAATTGCACTTTTTCATTTTTGTATATGAAATGATCTTGAATTGACGCACTGCTCAAATTGTGCGTATGACTATTTTTAATAAACCGAAAATAAAATACTCAAGTGATTCAAATTTGAGTATTAATTATTTAACAAATATTTAACAAATAGGAAGTGAAAATGTGAAAAGAATTGAGATCGCACAATGTAATAAAAGATTTTTCAAAATTCCTTATTTATACTAACTTTTTGAATCAAGCTATTTTATTTGAATTATTTGAGGGTTTTTTTTTGAGAATATGAACAGAAGGAAGGAACCACAATGTAGATTATATCTTGCTCACTTTGCACAACTCTTTCATGTGTGTGTAAGTGTTTGCTTGTGTGTATGAGGGGCATCAGTTTTGGTGGTCTGCATCAGAAAAAAAAACACTTGTCAGCAGTCTGTTCTTGCACTGTAAAATGGACAAAAAAACCTCAACTTTGCTGTGACGGAAATTGGTCTTCGGCAAGAGGTTGAAAAACATTTAATAAATTTGACAACACCGACACAAGCACAAACAAGTTTAAAATACTTATATACTAAATTGGAAAAACACCCTTTAATTGTTAGACAGTAGCAGTTTTTGCCCTAAAAATACTGTCCATTAAATGACAATGGGAACATCTTCAAAACAAACCAAATGAACGAATTACTTCAAAAAAAAAAAGTCTCATATTTGTCTTTGACTTATTTTTTGAAAATGGTCACAAACAGTGAACAAAGGCGTATCGAAATGTTGCATTTTTCAGTCATTTGGAACTGTTTCCGAGCTGCATTGTTAAAAGCAAACAGTTTGATTAGGGCAACTGAAAATTCTGCTTTTATGTGTCATATTCCGATGAAGTAAATAGTAAAAATAAGTAAAAAGTAAAATATTTTGCATTGTTTTAAGTACAAAGTATGATTCAGAACAATCGAAAGCCATATGTGTTACGTAGGCTTTTATTACTTCCGCATATAAAAGTTTACTTTAAAACTACCTGGCAACCTGAGGATATAGTATTGTTTCCTAGAGCCTAGTTTTGTCATTCACAAATGATTGTTTACCTTTTTTTTTAGGGGGGTTAAAGAAATGTGTCATGTGCAACTCTGCGCGCTTTGATGTGAACACTTTTAGCAAGGCAGAGGAAAGAAACCCTTTCAGATAAAAATACAATAGAATCTACATAGGAATCCCCTAATTCAGCAATGCATTCTAAGGCTGTTGGCCAATATATATATATATATATATATATATATATATATATATATATATATATATATATATATATATATATATATATATATATATATATATATATATATATATATATATATATATATATATATATATATATATATATATATATATATATATATATATATATATATATATATATATATATATATATATATATATATATATATATATATATATATATATATATATATATATATATATATATATATATATATATATATATATATATATATATATATATATATATATATATATATATATATATATATATATATATATATATATATATATATATATATATATATATATATATATATATATATATATATATATATATATATATATATATATATATATATATATATATATATATATATATATATATATATATATATATATATATATATATATATATATATATATATATATATATATATATATATATATATATATATATATATATATATATATATATATATATATATATATATATATATATATATATATATATATATATATATATATATATATATATATATATATATATATATATATATATATATATATATATATATATATATATATATATATATATATATATATATATATATATATATATATATATATATATATATATATATATATATATATATATATATATATATATATATATATATATATATATATATATATATATATATATATATATATATATATATATATATATATATATATATATATATATATATATATATATATATATATATATATATATATATATATATATATATATATATATATATATATATATATATATATATATATATATATATATATATATATATATATATATATATATATATATATATATATATATATATATATATATATATATATATATATATATATATATATATATATATATATATATATATATATATATATATATATATATATATATATATATATATATATATATATATATATATATATATATATATATATATATATATATATATATATATATATATATATATATATACACACATTTACAAAAGGAACATAAAAATACGATAAACTAAAACAAGCTTAATGAAAGTTAAATTCTTTAAGTAGCAATAGGGAGAATAAGATATTTAAAATCATATCATACAGTGCAGTGAATGGATGCCATAATGGATCCTATTGTTAATTTTTTGTTTGTTCTTTTTACCTTCTCACATGTAAACTACAAAAGAACTGGATGCCTACCTCGCATCATCTTCACTCCTGCACTTGTCACAGACGTTTGTCCCACTTACACAAACACAAATGTTCTCTCACCAAATCTGACGTGCACTACCTCCTATTGAATGAGGCAGGTTGGGTATCATTGGTGGTGCCGCAAATCACCTCCAAGTGTGTGTGTGTGTATTACATGTGTGATGAGTGGATTTTTGTGAGGGAGCAATGACAAATAAATGGGACTCCCCCATCCACCCCTCTCCCCCCAACATTTTAAAAAGGGACTTTTTCGTCAAAGCTTTGTCGTCGACTTTCTCACTGCAAAGTGTGTCAAGAAAGAAAAAATCAAGTTTCACTCACATTGATGTGGAAAAAAGTGATATGTTGTTAAAATAATCAGATACCCTACACGATGTGTTAGTGGAACCTTTTGGAGTTCTTTGAAAGGTTAAAGTGCATGAATCGTTTTGAAATGATGAATATAATATATTGTACTGATATAGTAGCCCCATGCCATCGTACTACTAAACTGTCTCTCTCATGTAAATGTAACAAAATGTTGTTATATTTATCTCATCTCATTTTCTGAACTGCTTTATCTACATTAGGGTCGCGGGGGATGCCGGAGCCAATCCCAGCTGTCTTCGGGCCAGACCCTGAATTGGTGCCCAGGCAATCACAGGGCACAAGGAGACATAGGACAACCATGCACACTCACACTAGGGGCAATTTAGAGTGTCCAATCAGCCTACCATGGATGCTTTTGAAATGTGGGAGGAAACCGGTGTTCCAGGAAGAAACCCACACAGGGAGACATGCAAACTCCAAATATACAGTGAAACCTGCGTTCGAACACAGTGATGCTGGTAAGATGTAGATTACAGTAGATATTATAGCAACCTCCTAAAAAAAACACGCTTTCGAGGGACTGACAAGATCTTTACCAAGTGAATTCCAATGGAAAATTAGGTAGACATTTTTTCAATGACCATTTTAGCCAAACAAATGTGAGTATTTTAAATGTGGTATTGGTAAAACACAGCCAGCAATCAGAATACAAATATTTACACTAAAAAGACATGCCGCTCATTAACATACAATTATGATAGTATTTTGAAATTGTTTTTCATATGTGCATTTTGTAAAATGTCACCTAGTGTGTACACATCATTTGCTAAAGCAGGGTTGGGAACCTATGTATTGTAGCATCGTGTTTGATAACAAATGCAGGTGTATTGTGGTGGCAAATGTTCAACCTAAGAAGGAGATAGACAATATAGAGATGCTATCAGTGTGTTGTGCAGTCAGATGCGTGTGTCTGTTTGTGTGCATGGAAACACAGATGGAGCACAGGCACCCGCCATGTCGCTAATGGTGCAACTCCAACGGTGTGTCTTTATTTTCAGTGAACTTCTAAACAGGTGCAATCGATACCTTCCTTTGCTAAGACGTTAACCACATTGCATGCAAAAATATCTAGCACGAACACAACCTTTACCACACACACACACACACACACACACACACACACACACACACACACACACACACACACACACACACACACACACACACACACACACACAAACAAACACACACACACACAAACACACAAACACACAAACACACAAACACACAAACACACAAACACACAAACACACAAACACACAAACACACAAACACACAAACACACAAACACACAAACACACTCAAACACACAAACACACACACACATGGTTGCACTTACTCATTTGAGTCTTCTGGGACCACTCTCCTGAGGAAGACAAACACACAATGTAGTTTCTTAATTTCTTAATGTTAATGATGGTGCAACATCATATAAAGATAATTTAAGTTATGGATAACTGATCATTTGAATACGGGGCGTCCAAACTTTTTTCCATGGAAAAATTTAAGAATGCAAGGGCCTACTTGAAATGTATCCACTTTAATTTGATAAAATGAAGTAAGCAAGTAAAAAATCTCGTTTTTGAGTATTTATAAATGAGTATCAACTCATTAGCTGCCGTTGACGGCAATAGACGTCCAATCCATTTGGACTTGGAGGAGGAAACAACCCCTCCAGTGACAATAGCAGTGGAACTGAACACTAAGGTTACCAACTTGGGGGGAAATTCTTGCATTTTCATAGTAGGCAAAAAAATACGTGAAAACCATCAAATTCCGACTGAAACAATTTACACAAGGGAAAACTCAGAGGTCCCGTATTCACAGCATGAGTGCCCTCTACTGTCTAGTCAGTTGTATCTTGTTTTATACATACAGCTGCGATGGCCGAGTGGTTAAGGCGTTGGACTTGAAATCCAATGGGATCTTCCCGCGCAGGTTCGAACCCTGCTCGCAGCGCATTGGAATTTTTTTAGGAGTCGCGAAACTGGGATTTATATAAAGTAATACTACCTCAAATATCGCGGTTAATGTACACCAGACATTATGGCCATAATCGAAAATTTGCAAAGTAGTCATCCAAATTTATATATATTTTTTCTTTAGTGCCGAGTCAAAAGTAGCACCGTCTGCTTACGAGTTTCAGTGTTAGATTTTTCTTGGGCCGGTTAGAAAATATAATGTGATGCTACTTTGCTCATTAGTTAATCCAAATTGGCCTTTAATTAGGAAATTAATATTTACACACATGCACATACAATAACATCTGATTTTCAGAAGGAAATGATCAGTGTTTATTGGTGTTATGGGTTTCAGTGCTATACGTAAAATTGCATTGAATCATACATAAAGCTGATGTTGCAATTACATAGGTTTGATCCCCAAAAAGTAAACAAAATAATAGAAATAGTATTCCAACAGGTCACTTCAGTGCACAGCTATTCAAAAGTTAACAATTGATATTGCAAGTGGTTTCTACCAGTGACGATGATAGGCGTCCAATTGACTTAAATTAGGAAAACTGTGAATGAATTAGCGTGTCGACCTCTCAGTTCTGGAGTTGAGGGTTCAATCCCAGGTGGGTTCTCACTATGTGAAATTTGCATGGTCTCCCTGGGCATGCATGGATTTTCTATGGGTACTCCGGTTTACTCCCTTTTTCTCCCACATCCCCTCAAAAAATCTCTTGTCACACCACTACTCCAAGATGATTATTATACAATCACCACATTTTAAAATTCTACAAAACTGAAGATTCCCATTATTAAAAATTCCAAAAAAGAAAACCTACCTAAATAAATACAACGAATATATTATTGTTGCAAGTATAAGCAACACTTTGAATCTTAAATACCACACACTCCAAAGGCAAACCAAAAAGAGGTGGGCAAATAATGTTGCTTTCAGCTCTGGTTGAGTGTGATAAAGAGTTTTTTTAACCGAAAGCAACAAGCTGCACTTCTTTCACTTCTACACAATTGACCACATGAGCCTCAATACACATAACGTGACCATATTTGAAGATCGCAAGGTAAATTTCCAACTGCGTACAACTGAGGTTAAAGACGAGAGGGGGCCCCAAAAGACCGACAAACCACACAACCGCCTGCGTTGAAATAAGCACGTTTCTGTGCCTAATAAATTTTGCAAAACCTTGTGAATTGTGCAACACAAAAGGCATCTGTAGAAACACAATGGAAACCTCTGCTTAGTTGCATTGTTGTTTCTTTGACACTTTTCTCTTTTTCATTTCTAAATAAGTCACACATTTGCAAACTTAGCTTTCTCTTGCGGAAAATAACTCATACTGCTAAGTGAAATTTGAAGTATTCACTGCACTCAGTGGTACTTTAGTTAAAATACTAGTTCTTATATATGTAACGTTGGTCAAAACTGAGGTAGTCCATTTTTACCTTATAATACCTATACATTGCTATCTGTCATATCTACAGATTAGGAGGTCAACATGTCTGCCACTTGTCACCAAATCAGAAAGTACGCTCAAAAAGAACTTGGGTAATACAATTTTAAATGCTTATAAATAAAATAATACCCCACTCAGAGAAACACTAGCAAGGCCTCCACTTGTAGAAATGTGGTGGTTTTGTCACATTCCCAATAACTGGCTCACTTTGATGGACAGGAAGAGTGCTATAAAGAGAAAAAAACAACAACAGCATTAAGGAAATTGAATAATTAACATATATGATTAAAATGTTGTGAATGATGGTACCTGTTGCCTCTGTGTGCAGCTTAGAGCCATCAGTGCTTGTCACTTTACAGGAAATGAATGTTTTTCTGCCTTCCTTGTTATCAAGGGAAGACTCAATTAACACTGTACTTCCCAATGGGATGGGGCTTTGCAAAAGAAACAAAAAACATTATTAGTTAAATTAAAAAAATATATATGTATACTCATGTCAATCACAACACGGCAGTGTAACCATTACAATGAAGTATTACATAATGAGTCTGATTTATTTTTTAGAAAAGGACAACACATATTAATGAACATATACATGTAAATATGCATGATTATAGCCAGACAAAATACTGCAAGTTGGAGTAAAGTATTATTAGTATATATTTCACCTGCGGTAATTAACAGTGAGGTTGGCAGTCATCACTGCTCCAGAGGTGAAAGCTGCATGGGCGCCTGTTACAGAATCAATCATAGTTGCGATTGCCCCCCCGTGGACATGCCTGGAAAATACAGGTATATTTTCAATTGGTCAGTTTTCCTTTCTCAATTCCAAATTTGTACAGTATGACAGGGAGAACCAAGAAAAAAATTGCAATGAAAGTGGTTAAAACAGTACAAATAAAGTATTACAAAAAAAATAGGAAGTAATTGTATTTTTTTCCCCAAAAAAGTATCATGAAAGAAACACGTTAATGTAAATCTGAAATATATTGCAATTTTTTCAAGGATAAATTCAGTAGTTAAAATAAAAAAAGTGTGGCTAAAGTCTAAAGACAAATGATAATTTGAACAAATTTATGAAAACTCACCCTGGTGGGCCTTCCAATAAATGTCCAGCCTGAAAAATGCAAACAGTCCTTTTCTCTTCTTTGTTAATAAATATAACATACTCAAACGCTGCTCCAGTAGTTTTGATGCTGCGTGTAAAAAGTCGATTTTTGGACTGAATGAGTTTGCTTAGATAAGCTCCTCCTGAGAACAGAAGAAATGTCATCATGAAGCCATTGGCTCCATCCAAATTGTGATCAATTGCACATTTATCAAGAGAAGGCTGTTGACGGTCGGTACATTTGATTTTATATATTACCCGTGGCATACTTGAGGGTGCGATTATAGCTGGGCACTCTACGCCAGGGTCCTCGCTGCTTCTCCCCAGCTTCATTTTCTACCTCATCACATTGGATGTTGTAGTAGTCATACAGGCGCATCATTTCTGCACTCCATGATGAATTGGGCAAGCTGAAGTCCCGAGGCTTGAGGGAAAATGAGAATGGTAGTGCCTGGAGGAGAAGAGCCAGAAGGTAATGTTACAAAGTCCATCTCACCATGCCTAATATATTGCTAAATGTTTATAATCCCAGGGATGCAAAATACTAGCGTACATAAAATACTTATTTGTCCATTCATCTTGTGTGATTAGATCATGACAGATGGCGACTACACAGGGGTACATCTACTTGGTTATAGAACTTTTTTTGTATCTTGAACATTTTGTAAGTGGAGGTGAACTTTTTATGTATAAATTCTCTAATTCATTCCACGGTCCTCACACAACAACCAACTAAATCCTTTAAAATTGCTCAAAGTGTCCCAATTTTGTATGAAAAATGTGAGCAGGGGTATGACTGTACATTACTATGAACCTTGAGATAATTTGGGGAAAATGTGTGCCAAAAAGGCATACTAGAATTAGGTCAATTTACCTATTTGTTTTTGATGGGATGGTCGTGAAAAGCATTGGTAACTGACTTATATGTATGCACGATTATCATATAATCAGTCCAACAGAGAAACCCCATCCCTAATTTGCATTTTATGATAACAATAAAGTCCTCCATTCTAATAAAGTGTCCATACCACCATGGTCCGCACAAAGCTGCTTCTGAATGACAGCCATGGGAAAGAAGAGCAGACGTTAGGGTACAAGGATGGAGATGACACAAGGCGCTGGTAAACCGTCAATAACCGTGACAGGTTCCTCGCCATCTTCGAGATGACAAGGGCTGGAAAAAGTATACGTAACATAAGTACAGTACAGTATACAGTTGGTGAGGGTGATAAAAACGAAGCTTACCAATAGCCCTTAGTTATTTGCCGTAAAAATACTTAAAACATGTTCCTGTCCGGTTATGCTGAAATAATGCGTACTGGATGATTTAAATGACTTTCGATGGAAACATGTTCACCCTTGTCGACTTCCGCCATGAGGGAGACGCAGAGCGTGACGTCATTCCACCCACGTGATTCGAGTTCCGGGATTCGTCATTGGATGGCTCACATGGTAACCTTCATAACGTAAACGTAAAAAGGGAAAATAATATTACGTATTTATTTGGTCAATATTTACTTTTAGTAGTACATTTTGTCAGGTTGATAGGGATAATGTACTGTTTTTTTGTGAATGTCAATGGCAGCCAATGAGTGAAGTTTGCTGTTTTTTTTCTTTCTTGTAAATAGTATTTCTTTTGTCAATCTGGACCACATTCATCCATGTTTAATATATTATTCGAAAGTATTTTATGTCTCATCGTACTTTTCAAAATAACACAACTATAGACCAACCTCAGAAAGGTTTTTCCTGTATCTTTTCAGATTTGGTATTCATTTAATTCCACCTCAATGCTGGTGTCTAGTTTGTGTGTTCCTATTTAGCTTCTGTTACATCATATTAATTTATAAAATGTATATTCATAACTATTGTTCCTTGTAGAGGAAAACAAGCGACATACCTTGCTCATTACAAAATGTATCTCACCATGGTTCTTTGACCAATAAAAAATGGAATTCAACAACTAATTATACAACAGAGCAATGTACATCACAATAAATTGGACGCAAAGTTGCTTTTGGCATGATAGAGGCAGCAATTATATACAAAAATAGAAATGTACCTATCATTGTTGGAAACTAATAAACACACCATCCCTCCTGACAGCCGGAGTAATGCAATATATTTATTCAGAGCAAGCTGAAAACCTCCAAAATTGTTGCACAAAAAACATTCTCTCCATTATTAAAAATAGTAAATCATATACAAAGAATACTATTGTCTAGCAGGCCACCAAAAATTCAATTTCCTCGGGCCTATGTATGCTTTGTTTTGCATCTTATTTTTACAAAAAAATAAATAAAACATGTCGTGCATGGGGTTCAAGAAAGTCTAAAGTAGCTTTTTTTCAATAAATTATTTTAGTATATCTTCATTAATGTTTGATTCATTCAAAGACAAAAGAATTCCCCCATTCTCAATGACATTATAATTATTCATTATGTCCCCTTTTAGCATATAAGATCAATCAAGCAAATGTAAATGAACATAACATGCAGATATTTCTGTATATGGTCAATTTCATAAGGAAAATAACTATTAAACACTGCGTGGGCCTTCTTAAGATCTCAAATAGCTACAGCAAAATACCATCATCTGAAGAACTTCAAGAACAGAACAGATGAAATTGGAATATAAAGACATTGCTATACCTTTACGACTCCATCTTACTTTGGTGACCGCCATTTTTCACAAATGCCAAATTGTGGAACAGTGAACTTTCAAATGAACAGTGAGCCAATGATCTTAAGTGTGCTACCATTGTTTTACTTTTCAGTCATCCACAAAAAAATGGCACTGAGGTGGAAAAAAACCCCTGACATTTTCAAACATTGGCTCTCAAACAGAACATCCAATTATAAAAACTAATTCAAAGCTGTAACAACACAGTTGTATAAAACTCAGTCCTGGATGGAACATCGGTAACTTCACAGTGAGTTTCTGTTGGTTTGTTTAAGCATCAATACCACACAACGTCCTAGAAAACAAAAACAACAAAGTAAGGATAGTTAATTTGCAGAAAAATACCCTGATAAATCCATTCTAAAAGATAATATCTCTGCTTGGATTAAATGTTTTTCAGATCTTACCTCACTTCTGCAATGCTTGGATCAGCAAAAATGCAAACGGCTTTGTCTCGATCCAAAATCTGTTGTTTTAAAAGCTGCAATTGCTTCTCAGCTTTTTGTTTTTTCTGGTCGTGATCATCTTAATAGTGCAACAAATGACAAAAAGATAGCAAAAGAGTGAAATTCATCCAGTCTAATTTTAGTCTTGAATCAAAGTTTAGCAGTAAAGGCAATTTTAAAATGTAAATGAAAGTTATTTCATAGGTTCTATGATTGATCTCCATCTGGCCATGTCCTCCCACTAGTTTCTCCCATACGTTTACATTCTTGTAAATACTGATATTCCGTTACAAGATTTGATATACACTACTATAAAGTAAAAAGACAACCACAATACATACTGTACCTTCGTATCTGCCGATAGTTTCCATTGTGGCTTTTTTATTGCTCTCAGTCCTTTCCTAACACAAGACAGGTGCAAAAATATTTGTGGTTAAAATCGCAAAGTTAAGCAAAATTATTTATGTGCCTTGCTATTGCCTATATAATACTGATAAAAATGATGTCTCAACTATTATTTATAATCACAATTATTCACAATGGCATGGTAGCAGAGTATTTCAACTCAGGTTTTAGTCCTATTTTGGCATGTTGTTCTTTTCACAATGATAGCCAAAATCGATCTTATAACACATTACTGTAATATGTAAACACCATTAAAATAACCCAAATCCCCCAGGAGCCCTCTGGATACCCACAGCACTCGATGAACACATTGGTGTCTAAAGCCTTGTGAAAGATAAGATGTACATATATATTATTAGTGCCTGTGATTGGCTGGCCACCAATTCAGGGTGTCCCCTGCCTGGTGCCTGTAGTTAGCAGGGATAGACCTCCAGCACCCCCTGTGACCCTAGTGAGGATACGCGCTTCAGAAAATGATTGATTGACTTATTAGTGCTTGCCAATAAAGGTCATGTGTGTGATCTAATTTTCTGTATGTAGGTATAGTGGAAAAAGCTGGGATGTGCGGGATATGTTGTAGCCCTTGCCTTCTCTTTGCCACATGTCAGCAAATTCGCTCTGTGCGTCTGCTCTTCTTGTTCGGCGGCTGCTTTGCGCTTCTTCAGCTCCTCCACCCGATCCGTGACGGACGCCAGGTTCGTCTTCAGTGTACTGATTTGGTTTCTTAACGATGCGATGATTTTCTCTCCCTTTTTGAACTCAGAAACGTGCTCCGCCGTGCGGGTGTTTAAAAGACGCAGCTGCAGCTCCTGGCGCATAGTCTGAAAGAACATCCCGAGCATCACTGCCATGCTGACGAAGGTTAAAACAACCACTAACTTCATTTTTATTCCCTTTTAAATCGCGCAGATCGCCTAATGTACACGTCAGTTGGACCGGCCGAAACACTTGTTCACATAGATGGGCGTGTCAATTCAACAGCAGGTGAACCACTTCCTCATCGCATGACTTGGCAGATAACTTGACACGATATTACAGGTTTGACAGTACAGTTTGTTCCAGGTATTTGGCTCAAGTATTTTTTGAACGCGACGGTTAATCCAGAACCCAGAAACCCAATTTCCCAGCCATAACAGCATGTGCAACATGTTTTCTTTCAATGTATTGTGAGTTCACTAATATAGAAGTATACTGACACTCATGTATCAAATTAAACAGGTGTTTCTGACTAAATGTTAACTATTGAGTGTACTGTTGTTTAGACAAAATGACTAGCACACAAAATCTTGAATATGAAAACGGTTAATTTGTGTAGGTGGATGACGTGGATAGAATTGATATGAGCTTTTCTGTTTTATTTTTCTTGGCTGTTATATCACTAGAAATACCAGACGAACACACCTTATTTGTCATCTTCATATTCAACATATATCTTCATATTCAACATATAATCATTGTTGCTTGACAAACTAGGATTCAGCATAAAGCATGTGTTGTTACAGATGAATTGCTGTACTTATACACAGCAGGTAAGTTCACAAATAATAACAAACAAACAAAGAAACAACCAATAAAAGGAGTAATAAATAAGCATTTTGAAGCATAACTACCGTTTTTCCATCTAAATAACTTAATCAAGAAAGAATTGGCAGGTATACATACAGGTGAATAGCGTTTTACGGCAGATCCGGGCGTGTTTACGGCACGACGGGAGATTTATAAAGGGAAAGACACAGGTGCGTCATCGTCGCGTTATTTCAGGTTCCGTCCTTACATTTGTGGTAAGTTTAATAAAAAAACGATACGGGAAATAGCCACGATTTTATTGAGCTGCGACGCGGGGTAAAGCAAAATTTACGGTACTATGCCGGTTCTTTAGAACGTTCTTGACGCTCCGGGGAATACAATGAAGTTTCAACTGTTGCTGCCGCTGACCTTAGCCTTGACTGTGGTGTTGGTGGTGGTCATTAAAAGCCGAAGATTCGAGCACGAGAAAGTCGACAAACTGTATAAATTCGAGGGCATGAAAGTGAAAGTCAACAACAACGTATTGGGAGAGTTGCAAACGCAAAAGATTAGCCTGGGGAACAAGATCGACAGCGGCGAAAAGGAAGAGAAAACTCTCAAGGCAGATGTCCAGACGAGTGTGCAGAAAGCGCAGAAGAAGAAGAAAGAACTGGTAGCTTGCCAAGGATCCGTGGTAAGAATGTCCTTTTTGGTCCTTATAGTTGGTCTCCTGCACCAATGATCACTATTATTTTCTTTCGATCTGGACAGGACACTTATTTAACCCCTTGGATGCCACTGACGGCACTAGACGTCCAACCAATTATGACACCCCCCCCCCCACTCCCCTGTCTTGAGTTTGTTTTTAAATCATAATAATTTTAACTTTCATGAGGATTTTATTACATGTATTCATATTATAGAAAAGGAATATTTAAAAGGTCGGTCCACCTGTTTGGAGTATGTATGTTCTACCCTGGCCGATGTGGGTTTTCTCGGGGTACTCCGGGTTTTCCCCCCACATTCCAAAAATATGCCGGGTTGGCTAATTGGACACTCTAAATTGCCCCTAGGTATGAGTCTGAGCGTGAATGGTTGTCCGTAACCTCGTCCCCTGTGATTGGTTGGCCACCAATTCAGGGTGTTGTCCCCCGTGTCTGGCCCAAAGTCAGCTGGGATCGGCTCCAGCACCCCCAAGACTCTAGTATACATAACTATAGAATATTAATAAGCTAATAAGAGAATATTTTCTGAAAAGCAAAAACTTGCCTGGCTATACAATTTGTAATGATGATCATCACGTAAAAGAATGATATGTTGACAATGCAGCTTTTGTTCTTGTTCTCAAGAAGGATCTTCACAAAATTTTACTGTAGATCTTGCAAGGGCGTGTTTCAATGCAACAGATCAAGATCTTGACAAATATGTTGCTGACTTTCTTTTCTCTTTGCTGCAGAAAACATTGAAAGATGGCATGGCCACGCTACAAGCAGACCTCAATAATCTCCGAGGTAAATACATTAAGTTTTAAGTTGTGTAACAAGATCTTCACTATATTTCTTAATAATGCCCTAATATCGCCTTATTCATGGTGCCCTAATGCAAACGGAAAAAAATGCACATTGCCACAACTTTAATCATTTTGGTTAGGGTAAGTTACCCCATATTGTTCGCTTTATTACACAATCAATTATTACCAAAACAGGCTTGTATTTAAACTTATTTTCCTACTACCCATTTTGTGACATTTTTGACTTTGTGAATCTCATAACATTTGCTATTTTTAGACCACCCAGAGGAAGGGCTCAGGGTCACACCTGCTTTGTTATTCTTATGGTTTCTCTTCTTCTGCTTGGTGAGCTAAAATGGCTACTCACCTGTTATTTATGATGGTTGGTATCTTCCAGGCATTACTACTTAGAGTCTGGTTTAAAAAGATATTTAAGGGATGAATAATTAGGTTAATTACTTTCAGAATTATTTACAGAATTATTGAGCATTCACACTTTTGGGATGTGCTTCTCGTGTATGTGGGCTGATGAAAGGAGTAATAATACTTTTAGCTTCTTTCTTGTTAAGCTGCATGGCTATCAGTTGCATGATAAGACGAACACTGTGTAACTTATTACATAGGGAAAAGTAGCAGATGTTTTGACTTGTTTTCCTACGAGTTTGAAGAACTAATTAAGTGGGAGGAAACCGGAGTACCCCGAGAAATCCGACGTAAGCCTGGGATGAGCAGGCAAACTCCACACTGGGCATTAAACCATCGATCCCAGAACTGTGAGGCCGGCGTGTTAACCACTCTTCAGACAGGCCTCTCTTAGTATAACTATCAACAATTTTCCAATAGCTTGTATGAGCTATGAAAGCATATTTTATATTTTGGGATATGTTACAATTACAAGAAAATACATTGTTTGCATCGCCTCATACAAAAATAGATGCATCTGAACTAGTGCTGGTCAATTTTAACATTTAAGATTAAAGACCACAAACAGATTTAGATTGATATCAGTGATGAAGTTTATGCAGATGCAAACTCTTTACTCTTACTTTTGCATATTTTTAACAGGTCTCAAAAAGATGAGATGAGATGAAATTAGATGTTAATAGTTTTAAGCATTCCATTTGAGGTAAACTAGAGAACTAAACTGAAATTAAAAAGCAGATTGCTCACATTGTACTTGCTAGTTTAAACCTAATATATAATGACATACACCACTGTACAACACTACAAAAACAACATAAAAACCAAGTTTAAAAACAAAAGTGTCAAGATATAACAATATAAAAATATATATATATATTGAGATATTTCTTTTAGCCATATCACCAAGCCCTAATCCAAGCTACATATTAGACAATGTAAGTCAATGTGTCATTTATTTACCTTTTGCTTTTAACATAAAACGCCAATATGGACAGAGGTTGCCACAAATGTGAACTTTAACCCAGTGACATACATTTGCATCCTCGGAGTCAGATAAGTACTAAAAGCAACATCCTATTTATTTTAGTTTTTTTAAACAGAGAAAACAAGTTTTAGATGTTAACAACTGTATTTCGTTATTACCCTTGTTTGTACCCTTTCACACAGATGCCAACCTGTCTATTGTGACTTGATACTCCCTCTTAAAAGTGAAACTTAAGATGTTTTTTTTAACCCCGTCCACACAGAAAGCAAAAAAAGTGCTTTTGCTTGGCTGAAAGTTCCTCATGTCAATTACAGATGAAGCAAATAAAGAAATGTCCTCATGGATTGCCAAACTGAAATCACTGGACACCGAACTAGAGATGCCAAGTGCAGTATGTGCTTTTTTGAAGACTGGAGTTGATTCAGCAGCAAAGTATGCATTCGTCAACGGACATAATATTTGTTCTAAACATAGACGCCATAACCATGCCTTGTGAAATGAGCTTTGAATTCTAATCTCTACTTTGTTACTCATCTTTGCAGTAAATTGTGTAGCAGTAACACAGAAGCACAAATGGAAGCGGAACCCAAGGCAGTGGCCCCAAAACCCGAGAAGCCAAAGACCGAGGCCCCAAAACCCAAGGAGCCAAAGGAAAAAGCTGCCGAACCAGACGAGCCAAAAGCAAATGCTCCAAAGGTAGAAGCCCCAAAACCACAGAAGCCAAAAGCTAAAGCCCCTAAAAAAGGAGTGAAGGGTCATTGACATTGAGCTCGAGTTGCACAAAGCAGAGGATTCTAAAGAAGGACGAGTCAAATTGTTTAGGCACTTCACAGAAATAATGTGAAACATTCCGACTTTAGCATTATTTTCTGCCAATGTTGCACCCCGCTTGGATATTGCTATTCACTTTCATCATGTTATTTATTTTTGTGGGATAAATACGTATATTAGTCTGTCAACATCTGACTGCTTGTTGCTAATATGAACTGGATGTTTGAACAAAATGCTTGCTCTAGATTCGTGTGGGTGATTGTTTTTTTCCCAACCTGTTTGACCAGTATTGTAAGTATGAACCTTTTCACGTAAAAATCTTTTGTGTCGTCATGGCTCGTAATACAGAGCGCAAAGTAGATTATACACAATGGTAAAGCAAAATGACTTACGGGAAACAGCAATTAGACTTTTAAAAAAGAAAAAACGTGTGTTTGTGTCTTGATTGTTATCACACTTTTTCTGTTTGAATGTTTTACTGAAGAAAAAATATAGGTGCCTCTCGGATAATTATAAAATCATTCAATATGCTGCGTGTTGAGGCTCCCCTAAATGCCCTTTTTCATATTTTTTAACCTATTTTATATTTTTGCTGTTGCACTAGTTTGTAACCATTCAGAAGCATTTGTGACATTAAACGTAATTTAACTGGGCTTGGGGTATTGTATTAAGATTAGTTATTAAATGATCAATAATGTCATATGTGGTCGAATAGAGAACTACAGAACAAAGGGGAAATAGCCAAAATAAAGAAAACAAATATAGTAGCACCAGATGTGCTTAAAGCTATTTTGACTTTGACTTTTTATTGCTTTTAGTCATTTAACCTTTCATTCTTATTTGACATTGCCCCTCTGTACTCGTCACATCTGTTTGAGTGGTTGTGTTAAAAAGTGGCCTCGGGGTCTGAAATAGGCAATCAAAGTGCTGTCATTCCGCCCCAATAGGCTCCACAAGGTCATTGCAAGAGTGGGGACAGAAAAAAATGGAAGTGCCTGTGGTTGCTAAGTCAAAATGCCTTGGTCAACCTGAGCCGCTGATCATAAAGACAGACTTTTATGGTCTATTTTGTATCTATTTTAAAGACACACCTTTTATCAGGTATTTTGAAGTCACTTCCGGGACAAAGTCTTGCCGTGCTATGATGTAAGCACTGTGCGAAAATGTGATCAAATACCTTGATAAGTTGTCACTATGTATGTATACCTTGTAGTTTTCACTATGTATGTTGTTCAAACTTACTGCATATAAATTGATGACTGATTTTATGGGAGTGGTCTGGACATTTTTTTAAGATACAATATTGATTGTTTGGATAACATTACAATATATGCTGAAATTATTCCATTTAGCGCCTTTTATTAAATAAATACAATATTATGAACAAATATCATATCAGTTATGTTTACATAAACCAGTTATAAAACATTTTGGGCCATTTTTTTGTGCAAACATTTCAGACATTTGGATTTTTAAAAACAACCTAATTTAATGATTTTTAATATATGTGTGTGTGTGTACGTATATATATATATATATATATATATATATATATATATATATATATATATATATATATATATATATATATATATATATATATATATATATATATATATATATATATATATATATATATATATATATATATATATATATATATATATATATATATATATATATATATATATATATTTATACACACACACATATTAAAATCATTAAATTAGGTTTTGTTTTATTACATTCCTTATAGAATTGTGTCATTTGTGTTTTGAATCACATTGAATTGAATGACTTTATCACAATATAAAACCTTTATACTGGATATAAATGCGATTTAAAAAAAAGTATTTATTAATTTGAAAGAGTTCTTGTAACTGATGAAGATGAAATATCATCAAAACTCAACGTCCGTGTCCTATACATAAATCCTACGGGGGACCAACTGAAAGTGTTTCGACTGTGCAGCTGTAATGGTTTTTGTATGCGTGGGTTTGTGTAAGGGTGTGATCACAGTGGGATGAACATCATGTCTATTGATCAGGCTAATGCGGGGAGGAAAGGCTGCAGGCCTGGATCAATACAGGCCTAATTACAAGCAGCACCAAATGTGTGTGAATGTGCATGTCGCCAAAACGAGTGTCACTCAAATTGACGGGCCACTGTATATAAATACTGCCCCACTCTGCACATACACTTATTTTTGACAGTTAATGCTCATCGAGTATGACTTTTGGTTTTGGAGTGAACCAGAGCTTTCGGTAAGTCTCATATTGGCGTGTGCGTGTGTTGATTTTTGATGCCTAGCATGGGGGGGAATTCATATTTCTTTCTTAAAGCAAATAGCATGCTCAGTTGGACAATTTTCCTGCTCCCTGTTTACAGGGGTTTATGTTGTTGTATGTGTTATTGTGTCATCTCGTTTTCACATTTTCTGTATTCTGTCTTCCCCAATTTTTTAGGTCACCAGAGCATAGCACCGAGGTTCCGATCAGCTCGACGCTGTGTGATATGTTTGATATTCGGTTGTTTTTGAACTTTTCCATGTCAACTAAATATCAGACATATTCCTACAGAGTCTGGCACTGACGTCCAAATGAACAGCTTCCTCATTCAAGAAGTAAGTGAAGGTCCTTGTTTGCTTTTCGGGCTGCAAAACTCATCTTTCCGTCAAACTAATATTGTATTTTGTTGGACTTCAGATGAATGAGTCATTATTCTAATGTAGCAGATTAAGAAAATGTAGATTTTATTGTAATAGGCCAAATATGTACTCAAATTCCAGTAAGGTTTTTAATCTGTAAATTGAGTTTCTTTATTTACTTCATTTTTTTAAATCAATTAAATCCCACCATCACTGATGTTTTTGATAACTATGTTGATGGAATAAAGAGTTGAATGATAGTCAAGTACTTTATTTTAAATGGTTTCTCCTCTTTTTTTTATTATATACTGTATTAGAAATTTACATGATTGTGTCGAATATTTTTCACGAGTGCCTAAAATTGCTGTCCATTCTTTCATATTGTGGTTGCAGTCACTTTAAGAATTATGAAATATTTTGAGGTTTCAGCCTGAAGTTATGTCGTTTAAAAAATTGGACGTAGAACGTAAAATGACTAGAATAGGACTGGAGACACCTGGTAATTCTGTCAGAATTCAGCTTCAAATAAAGAGAAGTAGAATGAAACTGTTGAACTGCTTGGTTTCATTGTGTATATCTCAATTTCCTTCTACTCGCTTTCACATTCTTTCTCTTTCTTCAAGTGGATTATCATCCTGTCCTGACTGCAAACACGAGTGCAATACATATAATACATTTAAACATGGACTAATTTTTACTTTTAAAGAGTACCACTGAATCCATCTATCTTTAATCCTTTAATATATGCACACATAAGGATTTTTTTCCTCAGTAAATTAGGATATAAAGTCTATTTTCTAAAATAGCATTAAAATTCATCCAGAAAAATCAGATCTGCGATATTAAGAAATGAAAATATTCACTATAAATGAATACATGTCACATGAAACCAGCGTATAAGCAATATAAAAGGATTTTTTTTGTTAAAATGGATTGCCACAGCATTCTTTATTGTCTCAACTAGCTGGAAAACTGGTTAGCCGGGATCCATATATAGGCACATGCTACCAAAGCAGTTTTAATGAAAACAACCATGTCATCTTTTGTCATTGTAAAAATAACCTGTTTCAACTTTAACTGCCAACCTCATTGGAATGAACATTTTCTGAATGGTTGAGGTGAAAGGAAATATTACTTCATACATTCTGTGATTTTCCTTACCGGTTATCTTTACATAGGTTGTGAGGGTGCTGGAGCTTATACTAGCCAACAACCGGCAGTAGGCGGACACAATGATTTGGTCGCCAGCCAATCACAGGACACATTGAGACAAATAACCATGCATGCCCTACTCATACATAGGGCCAATATAGAGTGATTATCCACCAAAGCATGCTTCTGGAGTACCTGTAGAAAAACCACCGAAGCATGGGATGAACCCATCGGGGATTGAACCCTCGATCTCAGAACTGTGAGGCATATGTGCTAATCACTCACCCCATCAAATAGACAAAAATATTACACACAAAATAAAAAACATATAAATGACCTTCTGATATTACAGGTTAAGACAACTTTTGCATAGAATTGTCACACAGGGAAAGAAAACGAGATTTATATTGTATTTCCAATTATCTGTGTTTACTATTGGGGTAGACCTGCCAACTGGTTTAATAATTGTTTGTTCATGTCCAGCCAATGTGGCCAAACTGGTTTTACAATTGTTTGTTAGGACAGTGGAATGTAGGAAAAGCCAACTAGCTGGCCTTGCAATTGTTTGTTCGCACTACGAATTGTAAGATAGCTAACTAGCTGGCCTTGCAATTGTTTCCTTGTATTGTGGAATATGGTCAACTCAATTTGGAACTGTTTGTTCGAAACGTGCAATATAAGATAGGCTGCGGCAGTTTGTATGTGCTATAAAAACATCATGTTTGCATACAACTTAAACCTGCTAATGTCTAACCATATTAGCCCAAAGTTTTGTTTACATAAGCTCTGTCCTACATCACTGTCTTAGAAATATTACCCTATAGTTCCTATAAAAAGACTGAGCTCTGTTCATTCAGAGAGAATTGCGAGGAAGGCAGGCTGTGAGAGGTTCACAGCTGTCGGAGCATTCTCCAACCATCCTGCAGTCCGGTAATAAACCTATTTCCTATTTAAATTGATCTCACTCGTTCTTAACCTGCTCCTGAAGTTGTATTTTCAGACCTATCATACTTTGGTGCCGAAAGCCCGAGACCCAACAGCCAACAATTGCCGGAGCGACGATGGAGCACGATGACAGCATCCTCGATTGGAAGGATCAAGGACCGGTGGACGTTCCCTCGCCGCTCCGGTGATCTGGTGACGGGTTCCCGAACTAGGGCAGGTTCGGAACGAGAAAGATTGTGAGTTCACCCTTTGATTTTTGTCTCCGTGAAGTGTGATAATTTGAATGAGTATTATCACTGCGGTATTGTTGAGTCAGGGACTCCACTGGGGATGTTGAGTCAGGGTCTCCATGAGAGTGTTGAGGCAGGGACTCCATTGAGAGTGTTGAGGCAGGGACCCCACTGGGAATGTTGAGTCAGGGTCTTCACTGGAGTGTTGAGGCAGGGACTCCATTGAGAGTGTTGAGTTAGGGACTCCATTGAGAGTGTTGAGTTAGGGACTCCATTGAAAGTGTTGAGTTAGGGACTCCATTGAGAGTGTTGAGTTAGGGACTCCGCTTGGTGTGATCAGAAATATTGGGTAGAATCACAAAGTATTGAGAACAATTTTGGTAAATTTAGAATATAATTGTTGTTTAAACTATTAAGTAAGTGATTAATCCGGAAAGTGACAAGGTAAATGGGTTTGTTGCTAGACTGCAGGATGGAGATCGGAGGGTTACCGGGTGTGGGGTATGTGCGGATGCGTAGTGTGGGGGGTTGCCTGTGTCTGCCGCGATGGGTGGAGCGGCATGGTTTATGACCCAATTTGAAGGACATGGAAGGTTTGATGAGAATAGAAAAGATTTTGGTAAGTGAATAGAAAGGATTTTGGTAAGTAAAGAGAAAAGATTTTGGTAAGTGAATAGAAAAGAAAATGTAGGAAAGGCAGGTGAAGGAGTGGGAGAGAGGCGAGAGAGCGAGACAGAGAGAGAGAGCCAGAGAGCGAGAGCAAGAGAGAGATTAGAAAAAGAAAAAAAAGTAAAATCTTTAAGGAAATTCATTGCATTTGTGTTGGCAGAGGGAGACTGTGCTTCTCAACAGGAAACGGACCAACGGTGGTGCCAGGTGGTGCCTTAAAGTGGGTACGTCCATACCAAGCATTGCTGACCAACCAACCGATGTGAAAATAGCCGAGACGGGGATGTAGAGCAACCTTTTACACTGTAAGAAGGTTCTCTCAGTTGAAACGTTTGAGGAGACAGGTGAGATAAATTTTCTGACGTGATAAAATGAAACGCCAACCACTCCAATATAGATTGGAATGATTATTGCTCAGCAAGCAATACCATACAACCATTGGAAACTATTTTTATTGGTCTTATTGTCTCCATATGCGAAAAAGGTGAAAGCGTTTCAATTGAGACTAAACCTTCTTACAAAGGGTTAAAATAAACGACCAGAAAAAGAGAAACTGCAGTGGGAGGTGGAAGGAGCCACTCAACGCGAGAGCGGCCTCCATGCAAACAAACCATGCATCCCATAATCATTGTTCGAAGTAATTGCAAAATTGAGCCATGGGAGGAGCCATGTCTCAACAGGGGGGGATGATCAGTATAGTACAACAAACAATGCATGTTCCCAGAGGTCACCAAACCTACTTTTAAAAAACATTTGCAGAAACTGTCTCACCTGCTCTAGGCACAACTCTCAAGGCAATAAACGACACAAGCGAGGAACAAGGCAGACATGGACATATCCCTTCGAGGTTCTGAATATGGATTTCATCGAGCTTAACCAAAGTGGCATATACAGGTACTGTCTGGTGTTCATTAACCAAGTGGGTTGAGATATGTCCATCCAAGAAAGCAGACGCCACGGCAGTCGCATAAGCCATATGCAAAAGGATCATTCCAAGCCATGGAATACCACGAGTCATTTGGAGTGATGGTGGTGCTCGCTTCGTGAGCCGCGTGATCCAAGCTACGGGACGGCATCTTGCAATCAACCAAGCTGATGAACGAGTGTCGGAGCTCACGACCAGGATCCAGTGTGGGGCTTAGATGTGCCCCTCAAACACAAACACTGGTCAGTCTCCTCCAAAATTCTAATGACTCTGTTCCCCTGGGTGCGTGTGGCAAGGAACGCCCTGCGTCTGGAGACCTTTTACTGCAGGTTCCGGGCCTGTGTCAGCGCATCAGTCTGGCTGCGGCAAGGCTGAGAGGCCCAGGCCGCCATGGCCCTGGTGATTTTCCAGGGCCGCCCTGCTCTTGACGGAGTCGCCACCCATTGGGGAGGTGTGTGCCATTGTGGGACACTCGTGCTGCGCCTTCATCCCTGTCGACGCGTCCTGCTCGATCCATGATGCCATGGAAGCTATGGGAAACATGCGGAGCGCTGTGACCGGGGATCCACTTCCATCCACTTCCATAAGAGGGGTGGTTTGACTGGTTCCTCTCAGGCTCATGAACACACACTTTTGAAATCCCTAATACTATTTGTAACTGTTATTGACCTTGTGCTTATCATCCTAACCTGTTATTTACCCTGCTTCTCAGCTTTGAACAAACGTACCATTAATGCCATTGTTGAACTACCATGATTGAAGTGATTTGTGAAGAATTTCATTTAAAAGTAGCGTCGTGATGAATGAAGTTTTGATATTTTTATAGTCACAAAGGAGGGAATATTGGGGTAGACCTGCCAACTGGTTTAATAATTGTTTGTTCATGTCCAGCCAATGTGGCCAAACTGGTTTTACAATTGTTTGTTAGGACAGTGGAATGTAGGAAAAGCCAACTAGCTGGCCTTGCAATTGTTTGTTCGCACTACGAATTGTAAGATAGCTAACTACCTGGCCTTGCAATTGTTTCCTTGTATTGTGGAATATGGTCAACTCAATTTGGAACTGTTTGTTCGAAACGTGCAACATAAGATAGGCTGCGGCAGTTTGTATGTGCTATAAAAACATCATGTTTGCATACAACTTAAACCTGCTAATGTCTAACCATATTAGCCCAAAGTTTTGTTTACATAAGCTCTGTCCTACATCACTGTCTTAGAAATATTACCCTATAGTTCCTATAAAAAGACTGAGCTCTGTTCATTCAGAGAGAATTGCGAGGAAGGCAGGCTGTGAGAGGTTCACAGCTGTCGGAGCATTCTCCAACCATCCT
Source organism: Stigmatopora nigra (assembly GCF_051989575.1). Taxonomy (NCBI): domain Eukaryota; kingdom Metazoa; phylum Chordata; class Actinopteri; order Syngnathiformes; family Syngnathidae; genus Stigmatopora; species Stigmatopora nigra. The sequence continues at coordinate 1,129,609 of NC_135514.1, forward strand.
GCAGTCCGGTAATAAACCTATTTCCTATTTAAATTGATCTCACTCGTTCTTAACCTGCTCCTGAAGTTGTATTTTCAGACCTATCATTTACTAAGATATTCATTTGCGTGTTCATCAAGTCATGATAGAAAGTTCAACACCAGTTTAGTATTTGTTTTTAGTTCACTGTGGTATCTTTGCACATTGGTTGTGATATTTTATGCCGAGCCACAGAAATTGATGATTTACTGCACTTCAGTGTCTTGCTTAAGGATACTTAGATGAGGACACCAGGGCAGGGAATTGAACATACAACCTCTTGAGTGGTGAATGGCCACTCTACTATGGGGCCATGGCACACCACACCCTAAAGAGAACATTAGAAAAGCAAATACTGGTGATGTGTTATTTCTTGGTAATGATTAACATTTCTAACAAGTCTTTGCATCAATGTATGAATGCAGAAGAATTATCTTCAACATTTGAACTTCTCAAGTACAACTTTCCTAATTGGAAAAATTCAACTTCCAAGAAATGTCAAGCTGACAAAAAAAAATAGGAAAAGTTTATTGTCATTCATCTGAGGCAGAAAAACAACTACAGTATTTTATACCATTCTATACACATTTTAACCTGTCTCCATATCATCTTTTATTTTGATTTATTGTTAACCATATTCAAGTGTTGAAAAAACAAAGTCGTCATCTACCTGTTTATCAAAAGTTTTGTTTTAAAGACAAAGTGAATTGAAAAGAATAACGTGTATTTTGCAAGGCCGTGCTTTCAGGATAAAAAAAAGAATACAAAAATATAGAACTAAGCTTAAATTAATCATTGGAAGCAAGAAGTAGCAATTCAAAGCAAAAGGTCACCAAATCATAAAAAAGCTGCTTCATTACATTGACATGAAATTGATTCGGACAGATTAAATTAGATGCACATCACTGAGTCACATCAACAGTCACATGTGATTATTACAAAGTATATTATGTTTTAATTTAAATTTTCTGCCCTCTATGCCCATATTGCATCACCTATAATTCTTCACTGAAAAGCACTAAACATCAAAATGTGTGTATTCCATACACAGGCAGCCATTTACTTTAAAAGAAGTCCCCAGAGTCTTTTTTTTTAAAGATGGCACTCTATAAGCTCTCGGGGTTATTCTTTCCAAGTGGCATCACAATCATAACATCAGTTGCTATGCCTTCTGTTTGTCTGATGGAGGATGAGAATTAATGAGCAGGTCCAGAAATGCCAAATGAATGTGGAGGTAATGAAGACATGATGGTATAAATATGACAATGGTCCATGTATGAAGGGAATAGAAGCAAACTAGACTATTAAGAGAGAACAAGAGTTTCATTTTGCACTTAAGCAAAGGTAAGAGGTACAAAATGTGTTTGTTTTTTTGTCACTGTGCTTTCAAGTGTTTATTGGAGCGTTTTTGCAGATATGGCAGTATTTGGCATGTTCTTAGCATGTGGAGTTTTCCTCAGTGTTGGCGTAGTGTCATTTTCGCGTGGGGAGTGCTTCTTCAACACCAAAGGTCAGTGCAGTGTGATTTTATTGTCCTACCACAGCCTTACATAGTCAAGTGTTGCCTACTTTTCAATGATTTTACAGTTTGAAGTGACTTTATAAGCATACTGGAAGGTTGCATATGCTTCATAAATGTTACTTCCTTACATTGTGACACAATAATTGGACTGCTTTTTTATTTTTAAAGATATGCCATTTTTTAATAACAAATAGTTTAAGTTGATCTGAGTTATTTTATTTTATTTGTTTATCTTAGTTGATCATTTGCTATTGTAACTATGTCACACTACTGGGGGGTTATTTAAGCATAAAAAAATGCAGATACATTTTGGGGATTATGGGGACATGTTTTAAGGTTATGCCCAAATTCCTGACCCAAAAAAACCATTTAGTAGATGGGGTTCAACCAAATTAGTGGTTTTAATGTTTCAAAATAGCTATTACTATTGTATTAAAATGCAAAATGTTATAGTAAGTATATAATTATATATAATTTATATTACCATCTGTTCATTGTCTTGGTGGACAAGTGGTGAGCACGTTGGGTTACAGTTTTGAGATCGAGGCTTCAATCCCAGGTTCGGACCTTCTTGTGTGGAGTTTGCATGTTATCCCCGGGCTTGCATGGGTTTTATCCAGATACTCTGGTTTCCTCCCACAGCCTAAAAACATGCTTGGGAGGCTGGTGGTTGAATGCTTAAATGGTGGTTGCTGTGTAGATAAACAAACAAAAACACTTTCTTACCCGTCGTGGTACGAATCCCAACGGCCTCGTTGAATGTGGCATTTTTATGAGGACAAGAGGACTATTTTTCACGCTTTGTACACCCAGATAGCATTTTGTAAAGAGTTTATCCATGGCGGCATGGCATCGCATTTGAAGTTTTTTTCTAGCGATTAATGACGCCGCTAACTGCGTTGGCTACGTTGGACGGCAAATTAGATTGGCGCAATTTCAGGGGTCACCAACTATTTCGTATCTATGAGGTAGCAGTCATAATATGAAGGGCTACTAGCTAAATATGGCCGAATTGAATGGAATTATGGGAAATGTATACTTTTCGGTCATGAGTTCTTCACAGTTATAGATAAATAAAATAATTTAAGTTAAGAAAGATGCAACATTATTGGTTAACTGTGGTTGAACTCTTAAATGCCCCATAGGAATGAATGGGAGCGTGAATGGTTCTCAGGCTGGCCACTAATTCAGGGCGCCTATAGTTGGCTGGCATAGGCTCCGGCACCCTCGTAAGGATAAGTGGTTCGACAAATGAATTAATTTCTTGTATTACTGTGCTGAGTACTAAATTAGTTACAATACACCTTGATATATACTCTAGGAAGTGTTTACCTGCATTTCCTCTCTCAACAGGGAGCTGCGAGTACATGGGTGAGGTGTATGGGTTGGGTGAGCGTTGGATCACCAGTGATTGTTACCAATGTGTCTGCATGGAGCCTTTTGGAGTAGGATGCTGTGATCAGTTAGTACCTTTGTTCAAAAGTAATTTTGTCCAGTTGGTTTTGTAGTAATTTGATCTTCACACAGTGAGTCCAAGCCTGTGGACTATCCTGAGTGGTGCGACATCATCCGCAAGCCTGACTCTTGCGCCAGTGTGGTGGTGATGAAGGCCAATCACAAGCTGCCCTGCCTCTGGGGACGAGGCCGCCTCCACTCTGCTGCAGGGCTTTCCTGGAAGTCTGACAGTGATCCCATGTTTTGAGTCGATTATATTGTTGTATTTAACATTAAAATAAAATTGTCATACTATATTGAATTGAATTGATTGCTTCTATTGTCATTATACAAGTACAATGAGATGTAAAGCTTCATCACAAAATGCACAAATCACAACAACAAACTAAAAAACAATCAATAAATAATAACAATAAATATATAATCAATCAATAAGTAATGAATAAGTAGTCACTCAATAAGTAGTCAATAACATAAACAAGCCGGAAAGTGCACAAATAACAACAAAAAACAAAATAATAACAACAACAATAATACCACTAATAACAATACTAATAACAACAACAATGATAATCATAATTATATTGACAATACTACTACTAATAATTATAAAATTAATAACAATATTAATTATCATCATCATATGTTCATAAACCAGTTATTGAAGATTTGTCAATATTTTGACAATTCAGGAGTAATTTGTGAAAAGAATAACACGCTAGAATACATCCTCCTTGAGAAGTTTACTGCTTTAATATGGCAGCTAGTTACAAACGTCGTTGGGCCGAACTTTTCGCATCTAGTGCAAAATATTTATTACATCTATGAGACGCATTGGAAGACGCTTACATTTGACGTCAGGCTAGAGCGCGCGCAATGCTTATTTGCAGTGGCTGATGACAGTCTGCAGTTTTTATTTGGTGTATTTTAATGTGTCCATCAGAGTAAAAGCCTAAAAAAACAACAATGTGGATCTTGAATCCAGTGGAAGAAAAAGGTAACAGTTCTGTCGTTTTGGATATGAGTACGGATTTAACTTTACAATGCATGTAATTAGCTCTTGTTTCTCGGTAAAATCAGGTCTGCTAGTTTGCATTGACAATAGGACACAAAAGTGATAATAATGTGTTTGGTCTGTTTGAAAGCATCAATATTATGTTGAACTTTTGTGTCCCACTGTAAGAAAGTATGCTTTTTGTCAGCCATTTGTGAGACACACTAGAGAGTTTTAGGTTTTCAAAATCCTTAAGTGGCCTCCTTTGACAAACAGGTGAGAGCCACTATCTTCTCCCAGCTAAAGAATATGTTGTGGGCCGCAAGAACTGTGACATCCTGCTGCCCACCGACCAGTCAATCAGCAGGGCTCATGCTTCTTTCATTGTTACTGATCAGGTAAGAAAAAAATATATGAGATACATGTTGTGATTATCCACTGTCATTGATCAGAAAATCATTTACTGGTAAAAAATAACAATAATACTAATAATATTTTAATCCAATGAAGCACAGTGACATTCCGAGGAAATACTCTTCTTTTATGTGGCATAAGGTTCAATTTATTGGATATTCTAGTGGCATTGTTCAAAACAATACATTTTATAGTAATAGAAATGTATATCACGGTTCATTGTTTGCATCCCTGGAAGACAGTATATGATTTTAAGTGATCTTTTGTAAGTTTTGGGTGTACAATAATTTTTTTTTTTAATGTGAAGGTAATCTATTCGGTCGCATTCGTGTTCCTGATAACTCCAAAATTCTTAAAAGGATTATTATCAAATTTGCAAGATATTTTTGTAATTTGACATGAAACACGTGATGACATAATGTATCCGTGTCCAAAGTCCAGAAGAAGAATTTCGTGATAAGATGATAACGGAGTTGTGTATTTATTGCAAATTTAGGTTCAGGGTATATAACTCTTTCAACAGCTTGATGAATTATGTTAAATTGTTATGTTAAAAGTTCTTGTGAATGATCTCCCATGTTATTTTTTGCCCAAGACACTGACCCTTAAGGATACCTCCAAGTATGGCACCTTTGTCAATGACCAACGCCTGGCAGCAAACATCCCTGTCACACTGAAATCAGGGGACGGCATTACGTTTGGAGTTTTTAAATCCAAATTCAGGTACTAAAATACATTGCAAATATCTCGCAAAAAGCAGATATACAGTATGAAGCTCCTTTCCTTTCTTTCCCATTTTTTTTAAAACACTGATCTAATAAGTATGACATTTACATTTACGGGGGCAAAAATGGTAAAACTATAAAAAGGGAAGAGCTTATTCATTCTTTTATGCAAGTTAATGTCGGGGTCAACAAGTCCACGAGCACATTTTGTTTCCAAGAATGTAGAAGATGCATTTTTGTGTATTTCTTGTCCAGTGTGAATCATTTGAAACCAGTGGTGTGTTCTTCCTGTTTGGACACTGATGGCAAAGCTGCAATTTCTGAGGCTCTGCAACTATTTGGGGGAAAGCTGGTCAGCAGTTGGACTAAGGACTGCACCCACCTAGTCATGCCTTCTGTTAAAGTCACCATCAAGGTCAGAAAAATGCTTCACCTAAAGTGTTTTGTGTTGAACATGGTCATGTTTTTGTACCATTCCTCCCTTTTAGACCATTTCTGCTCTACTCTGCTGCCGTCCTATCGTCAAACCAGAGTTCTTCTCCGAGCTGAGAAAAGCCACTCAGCAGAAGCTAACCCTTCCTAAAGCGGAAAGGTAAAATTCCATTATAGATTCCTGTGTTTTAACCAAACAAAGAAATGACCTGTTTTCTGTTGTTTTCACAGATTCATCCCTGACATCGATGAGCCCTACTTAAATAATGAGCAAGTGAACTTGGAACCAGATCATGCACGTAAACAGCTTTTTTCCGGAACAACCTTCATTTTTCTCACCAGCAAGCAGGTTTGTTTTGCATTTCGTTTTAGATTAGATAACTTTATTCATCCCGTATTTGGGAAACATCATTGTCACAGTAGCAAGAGGGTGAGAATACAGACACAAGAAAAGACATTTTAGACAAAAATAAATACATAACAAATACGTTAGTAAATAAATATATATGTGTGTTTGTGTGTATGTATGTATTATGTATGTATGTATGTGTGTGTGTGTGTGTGTATATATATATATATATATATATATATATATATATATATATATATATATATATATATATATATATATATATATATATATATATATATATATATATATATATATATATATATATATATATATATATATATATATATATATATATATATATATATATATATATATATATATATATATATATATATATATATATATATATATATATATATATATATATATATATATATATATATATATATATATATATATATATATATATATATATATATATATATACACACACACACACATATACATATACACATATACACACACACATACACATATACACATAAACACATATACACGTAAACACATAAACACATATACACATATACACATATACACATACACATAAACACATAAACACATATACACATATACACATATACACATATACACATATACACATAAACACATATACACGTCTACATATAGACACATCTACACGTAAATATTTTTTTTGTTTTTGACTCTTTATGGAGAACTCCTTTAACTCGTTCTGTCAATGTTGTGCATCGCTGCAGTTCAAGCGTCTGAGTGCAGCAGTGACTTATGGCGGTGGTACCAGCCAACTTCTAGTGGAAGGCACCCTACCTCGTGACCTCCTGGAGTCCCCGCATAGCTGTGTAATAGATTTTTCTGGCGTGAACTCACAACCTCTCCTTCCAGCTTCGACCACAGGGTGGCATGATTCTGTAAGGGACATCATTAATAGGTTTGTGGAAACCCACGTGGAAAAGCTTATCTTCTTTGTCATTTGTAAATATGTGAGGGCAATTTTTCGCTTCCTGTGAGACAGGAAAGGCCTTCGAGTCATTACAGAGTCTGAAATTGGATTGGCTACCATCTACACTTCATGTGTAATGTACTGCAACCCATCCAGTATTATAGACACAGGTAGAAAAAACGAGTTCCGTCTGCGGAAAAATGTATTTCTTATGACTGCTGTGGTTAAATACTGTGTCCCCTCATGTCCTTTTGGATAAAGCAACTGTGACGACGCCAAGAATTCCGAGCTCGTCACTCTCCCAACATCCAGTAGTGGAGGAGACCGTTTTACCTGCAGCATCGCAGAACATCACAGCATACGCTATCAACACAGACGCTTCAGAAATGTACAAACACTCATCTCATACTGTCTACACTTTTATCTCTGATATCCCTTATCAATTTCATAATCAGTCGACAGCGGTGTGACGTGAGTGGGATTACAGCAGTGGAAGAAACCCCAGAGAAAAAGATGAATGACACCACTCATCCAAGCACCTCAAAAGCCACAACCGCAAAGATAAGCGCTCATCTCACCACGTCCGACTTGCCTGTCAGGTCATTCAGCACTACCGAGAATGCAGTTTCCACCAGGAAGAAATCTGCGGCCAAAGTGACAGGTAAATACTGTCTGTTGATAGCATAAAGTTGCTTTATAGAAATAAAACAAAAAAGAAATCATGAAAACAAAAGCCAATTGATCACAGACTGCACTAGTCATTGGAACGGCTTAATAATTATCACTAAAAGTTCAACACAACCAAAATGGCACTGTTGAAAATGTTTAAATCTGCCAATTTTGTGGCATTTCAGGCCAGGAACTTAATAAAAGAACCTCGACGCTTCCTTTGGCAAAGTGTGGTCGTGGTACGACGCCATTGGAACCAAAGAAATCACCTGGTAAAAAAGTCCCTCCACAAGTTTCCCCACAGAAACAGACTGCCATGACTTGCTTTTTCAAACCGGTCAACAAGAAGAGGTAACCATTAGGGCGGCGTTTTTCCCGCATATTCTCCTGTAATCACCTGTATTTTGGGAATGAATAAGCAATATTTGACCTAATATATTTGCCTTTCTCTCAAAGGCCTTTAGACGAAGAGTTCTCAGCTGTCATCTCGGAGCCAAAGCGCTCTGTGCATGAATCCGACATCGTTCAGGTGCCAGTTATCCCTGCGGCCTCGGAAGATTCCACCACATGTTCAGACAAAGCCCCCGCATCCCCTTCGCAGACATCATTTGACTTCGAAAATGATCTTTTCGGGGCCTCGTCCAACCGGAGTCGAAAGAGGAAGGAGATAGAAGAAGAAATAGATATGGTTGATTTGGAGTCTATCATGTCTGAGGAAATGGACTGCATTGACGAGTCGTTCTCCGTCGGTGAATCTTCACAAGCCCGAAACAACCGTACTCGACAGATAGAACAAACAGCAATTGTTGCAAGTAAGAAGCAGAAAGTAGAGCATGAAGATGATGACTCACACAGTCGAGGGTCACCAATGCGACTGGTAGAGGAGTTGGTTCCACATCAGCGCTACCAAGCAGACCAGGAAGTGGTCCCCAGAACGATAGTTCGACGTCGGCCATCAGCAGAGGCAATGAGTAGCCAAATTTCATCTGACAACACAAATCAGCAAGAGTCCTCCGCTCAGGTTGCCAGTCATGTTTTTTTTCTTCATCTTTTCAGTATAAGTTATAATGAATATATTTGTTAATATGCCCAGACATTAGGACATGTTCCCCACCATGAAGAAGTGCCTAATGTTCATCTGATGAAACCTATTGACTGCAAAACAGAGACCCAAGTAAGTATAGTAGTGGTTAAGGACGTTTCTTATTTCCTGTTTATCGAAAGATTTTGGTCAATCAAGGAGATACTTTGCATAAAGCTTTAAGGTCCTGTATGTTGTGTTGCAGCCAACAAAAGTGGACGAAAACCTGCCGAAACAGTTGATTTTGACGGAGTTTCGATCTCTGACGGTTAACGTGCTCCCCAAAACCAAACAGAAGCAGGTGCACAGCAACGGCTGTGTGAAAAACTTCAAGCGTTTTCGTAAGGTCGGAATGAATTTACGAACCTCCAGCATGAAACGTTGATTATTTGATATTAACCGAAACTTCTGAAGGGAAACAATGCGTTCTACCGGATGTGTGCTTTGGACAGGTACGAGTGCCCGTCAGGACAGAGGGCATCATCGGGGGGTCTGACCTGCTGGCTCACAACCGCGGCAAGAACTCTGAAATTGAAGAATGGCTTAAAGATACTGAGGAGGTTTGATTTGTCTGCTGTCAATTTGGCATTCTTGGAGTAGTCGTTGAGGTTTCTACGCTTTTTTTTTTAGGATGAGAGGCAGAGCAGACTAGAGGAGAGTCAAGGAGATGACCTCTTTAGGTGAGAATTTGTTTTTTTTTTAAACCCATCAATCTTTGTGGAAGCACAAACCTGCCTCAGTTATGTCCAAATAAATCTTAGGTTTCAGGTCATCTCTTTGGCTAGGTCACTTCAAAGTCCTCATTTTGTTTTTCTTCAGCCAAGATGAGTTGTATTAATGTTAATTGCACGTCTTGATATTGTTTTTTCTTCAGCCATTAAAAGGTGGATGATTTTTAAAAGCATTTATGTGCTTTGGATCTCTGTAGGTTTCAGGTCAGGGTTTTGACAAGGTCACTTCAAAGTCTTCATATTGTTTCTCTTCAGCCATTTCCTGCAGTTTCCTGCGAGCATTGTACAAGTTGTCTCACACAAAGATCAAGTTTTTTTAGGGTTACAAAAAATTATGAAAGTAGAAGTCATGGATGAAAGGGTTAAATTACTTATGCCAAATGTTTTCTGTCCTTTTAAATTCTTCATTCCCATGTGATTTCCCTTGTACTTGTTGACATCAAATTAATAGCCTTCACAACACAGCCTGTGGATCCCGCAGTACTTCATCATAGACTCATCCCAATCAACATAATTAAGCAGAATCGCGGTTGCTTTCGTCATTGCTGTTTCTAAGGTAACAGCAGTGATGTAAGCTGATGTGCTTTCTTTGACCAAGCAGAAAAAGCAATTGAGATTGATTTTGCGTGTGTGTATGTTGAGGCTGAGCTGTTTGATCACTGAGTCATACTCACTCAGTCATGCGGAGCTGGGGAACAGACTCTCCCACTAAGAAAACAGACCGTTGCATTGCGCCGACTCCAAACCAGACGCGCTTTATAGGAAGCCTGTTTGCTTTAAGCTGTGCAAACACTCTTTTTCGTCTTTTACTGTGCTTCATTTAGGCTTTTTTGTTGTTTATTCAAATGGACACCAAGCACATTGAAGGATGAGCTGTGAGGAATGTTAAAAGCCCATCCCGATGGGGCGATGACATCAACTGTTTGACGTGTTTCTTTGTGTCTTTAGGTACAACCCTACCAAAGTATCCAAGAGGCGATGAAGAAAAAACTTCACCTGCATGTATCTGTACATATAATGGTTAGTTTGGTTCAAATTCTAATGAACTTCCATATTGTTATTTTTTCAATAAAATTAGTTCTATTGAACTAATTGCAGCATCGACAGCAATAATTGTACAACAAAAGTTTCAATGGCGTTCAGAGTTTTCTCTGTTATTTTTATTTGTCAATAACAAAAAATATGACATATAAAACATTTCAAAATCTATATCTGCACAAGAGATCATTAAAAGTTTACATGCCAAGAGCATCTTTTCATATTTTGTGCACTTAGGAGAAAATAATTTCCCTGTTTTAGCTCACTCAAGTAGATGTGGTGATTTTTGGTAAAATATTCTTCACCAAAAAAAGGGCTTATTAATGGAGAAATGATAATTTGTCTCCTTATTTTACAGTGATTCATATTTTATCTTAAAATGTAGGGGAAATGGTAGGCACAACTTGACTCAAACCAGCAGAGTCTAAATTGCACAACTGTTACAGGCACCAGAATTCTGCAAACACATACACACACACACACACACACACACACACACACACACACACACACACACACACACACACACACTTCTTCATATAGATTAGTTGATGGTTGTTTTTCTCCCCGTCGTCAAGCTAGCAAATTGAGTCCACTGTACAAGCAGACTGTTAGGCACTTACATACACTAAACTGTACAGGCAAGCAGTCAGTCATCCAACCAAAACACATTGATTACTAATTTAATATTTACAATCAACGGTCAAAGTATTAGTTGACAATTGCACAATTTGATAAGCCAATTCTTTATCTGGCAAAACTGACCATTGTGATATTTTGTTTTTATTTTAAAATGACCACAAAAAAAGAAGTACAATGTAGTGTACTTAGTATAATAGCAATTATTTAGTAATGTTATAATAATTTCTCATTGCATAAGTTCATTTCAAGAACAGTGCAAAAAAATTGGAAAATCAAATATGCCTTTTTGGTTGTTTTTATTGCTGATTATGAACTTTTCTTGATCCCCCCCCATTTCAGATTCCCTCTTATAATGACAGTATAAAAACATTACTATTATACTTCATAGAATAGAATTACTTTGTCCGTAACACATATGCAATATGCAAATTTGGTGGCCTGCAAATGTTTTTAGGTCATATAAAAAAAATGGGCCATTGTAATATTAGCTTCATAAATATTTTCCTTAGGGTTTGACCAAAATATGACAGTACACAAATTTCAAACACACTGCCAGTGGCAGGTCACTGAAATATTAAATGACTACTCAAGAGTAGTTAGAAGCTACTAGAAACATAACACTTAAATTTACATTCACTGGTAATTAGTTTGCATAGAAAGCCTCATATTTGCTCACCTACTCCAGAAAAGATTGAAATATGAATCCAAATGTTCATGTTAAGCAAATGAATAAATAAAAAAAGTTTGGCTCAGTCATCAGGAAGATTGGAATGTTAGTTTCTTGTGGATTTAAGTTATTGGTATTACAGTTTGGCCTGAATATATTTGTCTCTCAATATTCTTCAGTTTTTTACTTTTTGAGAGTATAGCCTCTCCTAATTTCTTGATGCATTCAAAAACATACGCATCAAGGGGAGAAAAAAAAACATGAATTTTGAGGTTCCATAAAGAATGGACATTTGAAAAATCCTGGCACATTAGCTTAGACTCCTGGAAAGTAAAAACATGCACAGAGGAACACTGAATATTTCCATTACCTGAAAATTCACATGACTATCTAATAATGATTTGTGAGTTTCTTTATAACAGACGTCCATTATTGGTAGATTTTTGCTGTTCCACTGCACAGCCTTTTTGGCTTGCATGATACAATGTTAATTTTTAACAATGTCTTCCTCTTTTACACCAAACATTTCAAATGAAGTTATTCCCTACATTGTTAATGAGCTTCCCTTTCTTCTTCATTCTCTTCAAAAGGCAGGAGGCGATGCCTAATGCGCCGCCCTTTAAAAAGCGAACAAAGTTGTCGCCTACCAATGGCCCCATGGCAAACAATCCAGGTTCCTTGGTACACTCAAAAGTGTATGGGTGGATGTCAATGGGATTTTTGCAGGATACGGGTTTTGTAGGATCTTGAGCCAGGTAGTGACCCTGGTCTTTCAAGAAGAACAAATTGGGATTTGTTCCAATCAGCACAAAGGCCATTGAGATCTTAAATGCCTTCACTGAATTATTACCCTGAAGCAAGCACCTCCTATCTGACTGTAAGGAGCCCACACAGTGTTCTGGGAAGCTTGTGTAGTCAGGAAAGAGTCCTACGCTAGCATTACTGGCCATGTTAACTGCGGCCAACTGCGGTTTGGAGCACATCTTGGCACAAACCGAAGAAGCTATGCTCATTGACTGAGCCCTGCTTGAAGAACAGGAGGAAACCATGTTAGAGTAGGTCTGAGAGCACATCATGTTGTAGACATTGTGGTATTCTGGGTACAAGGTCTTTGGCAACTGTTTGAAGATGAGGTCGGCGTCGTCCACGCGCTTTCGAAAGACATGCAGTACCCGGATGTTGCGGCTGCAGGCACACAGAACCGCATCTGCGGCACTCAAGCCGGCACCGACGACTAATATAGGATCTGAGTTTTTATCCAACTTCTGCAGACTAATAGCTAAGCCCAAGTCTGAAACACTGTGGAAGACGAAGGGTAGGTCCTCCCCTTCCACGGTTAATCTTACTGGCGAGTCAGATGCTCCAGTAGCGAGAACCACATTCTCCGCAAACAGCGAGAAAGGGATGTGAGTGTTGTTTTGCACTTGTTGGTATCCCCTCACTTCCCAGAGAGACCCGAGTCCTTCATCGCCGACACATTCCACTCCATTTCCCCCGTATCTCTCGTTTCTACCATCGTCAACCCTTTCGTCTCTGATACGAGCGTCCACTCTCTCAATATTCTCGATCTTGTGGCCTCGGCAGAGTCTTTGGACAGAAGTCACATAGGTGTTGTCAACAAAACTCTTCTGAAGACCTTTAAGCTTCACGTAGTTGCGATAGTATGAGGAGATCTCCTCAGGAGTGGCCCGGTCACTGGTGATATCCCTTGAATAAAAAGAGGGCCATTGGGTCAGGATAGTAAAGAGCAAAGTGAAGGATTTCCCACTTGATTGGGTACCTTCGTTTTCCACCGAGCATGTCTCTGTAGTTGACGCCAGGAAGCTCCATCCATATCCCCAGACTTATTGTCAGCATGGAACCTTCCATTGCCTGAGGAAAAAAGCCGGTGGCATTTTAAAACCTTCCAATCAAAATCCAAGGCATAAAAAGTACATTGGAACTTACATGCCAGGCTCCTCCAGGTGTTGCTCTCCCTAAAACAAGATGAGGGATAAGTTGCTGCTTTTCCTTCCTCCATTGAAGCACGGGAGGGTACTCATAGCCAAAGTCAGCGTTTGGATGTAATAATGCATCGAACAACACGGCGACTGGGTTACTTGATCGCCCCTCAAGACCTTCACTTAAATATTCAAGATCCTGCAAACAAGAAGTAGCTAAAGTGGATGATATAAGACCAAGGCGTAGCATTCATTTATTTCGATTCCGTTTATGCTTTGACTTCATCCTTCCTGTGAGAGGAAGTTTACACTGTAGAGCAATTACGAATGCGACAAAGGATGATGGGTGGATGGGCAGAGGTTGTATATATAAACTCGGCAAAGAAAGGTTCAAACCTGCAAGCCAATCAGAAATATTTGATGTTGGGGTATAATGATTCCAAGCATTGTGCAATTTTACCTGTTCAGTAATGGCCAGGTGTTTGGTCTCCTGCAGTTTTCTGTACAGAATTGAGTTTGGGTGGACTGTTGTTGGGTCAAAGTAGGGCTTGTTACCACTTAGCAGATATGACAGACAAATACCCGATGGTCCATTTCCTGAACACAAGTGAGATGATTAATTGCTGTTTGAAATAATGCAAATATGCGTTAGAACGATTTCTGGTCTTGATTTTACTTGCTCCATATTACTTAAATAACGAGGATTGTTATGTTAGGTGTGTGACACATTGATTACCTATGATGATGACGGGAACAATAGGTGGATGCTCTTGTGGGAGAGTGGTCTCTTCCAGAAGAGGCATTGCTGAAGCCTGGGCCAGAGCTGGCACTGTAAAGGAACACACAAAAGTTCTATACATTTCCATAACTGTCCATCTATCTCTACTCAACTAAATGGAGCCCTTTGTATGAGTTAACCTTTTTTTTGGTATGTCTTAGCTTGGTCATTTGAACAAGCTGGGTATCTTTTTTTTTTTACATGGCAATATTGTTGGCATTGTCATCTCATGACCTAACTCCCCTGAAATGGAAACACTCTTCACATGATAAAATCCCAACCCTTTTCCCTTCCTGGCAGGGTACTCACACTCCCCTGTCACAGCCTATCAAACACTGCCTGAAGCCAGACTTCCATCTCTTTAAACCCAAACAAAAGCCAGTTTTAATCAGATTTATATGGGCTCGGCTGTGTTATGAAACATTACTATTGTGTGTGTGTTGGTGTGTTAGACGACGGTACCATTGTGTGCAAATCCCCTGTGATCACGCCTACCCAGTGGGCTTTAATCTCACTGGGTGCATTAATGTCCTTAAACACGTTAAAATAACTGCAGTGGTATAAAAATGTGGTCCACCACGCTGACAGACCCAGTGCTTTCTGCTCAGAGACACTTCTGTCATTATACACTCATGATTTTGCACACCACCTACTGAACATCCTTTCAGCTAGAAAAGAATGGCGTCCCTTTGGCCTAGTTTCTTATTAATAACCTTCAATTAAAGGGCCCAGTTTATTTGGATGAGCGAAGATTTTAATTTTAAAAATGTTTGAATGCAATAGAGTCAATCACATATCATTGAAAATTAGGCAGTTTGCAGAGACAAGTAATTAAAATGAGCAAAAATGCTTGAAAAAGAACATTCTTAGCATTTTCAACACAAATTGTTTTGCAAAGCTGGTCAAGTGACATCAAAGGTGAAAAGAAAGGTCAAAAACCTAACTGTTAAGGTATGTTTGGCTCTGGTTAATTACTTATTTGATCTCATTATAGACAACGAGAAAAAAGTAAAACTTGCTTCATCAGTTTACTAGAAAGGAGGTTGAATAATTTTGAACAAGGTGCCAATATTTTTTTTTACATTATAGAGATAGTAAAAAAATTGTGATTCATAGCCTTCCCCCACGGTTTTGCTTGCTTTGATCATTCATAAAAACAAGTTTTAAATTCAACCCCCACTAATTAGCCTTCACATACAGCTCATTCCAAAAAAACTATATCACTGACAAAGCAGTACCAGTTTGTTTTTGTTTTTATCACATATAACAAGTACAAACTGTACTCCAATGTACACCATGCAATAGAGTAATAACTCATATCTACTTGGGCATGGTGTTCTCATTTAATTAATCTGTCTGACATCAATAAACCTCATTGCCAAAGTAGACATTTGAAGTAAATTCAAGAATTTTGCAGGCCTCATCTCTGCACATGCAAAACAAAGATGCTGCATCCCCAACTGGTTGACAGAAACGCCCCCCTACATCATCTCGCTCATGTTATCATCATCATCATCTTCAGCATTCCATATTTGACGTCAAGCCCCTTGAAAGGTCCCAATCGAGGACGGGGGTCTCTTACCGCGCTGCGGATGCTGTCTCTCGTCCGCTTTGCCCCGTGACCGCGACGAACGGCGGCGCGTTTTGCTTTATAAAGACCCTGATGCCGGTGGGAGGATCCACGCACGCCACGTTCCACGCGCTTAGAGCTGCTCGTCTGAGGAAGGACGAACCCGTTCTTTCTTTGCGTCCCCGTGGAAGGTTGTGTGATGCAAGATAATGGGAGAAAAGTGTCGTCACTTGCGCATCGTGTTAGCGTGTCACGCATTTCTCCGTCTGGGCACACTCCACGTGGAAGCGTGTCGCATCCACGTATGATATGGTTCTTTGCAAATATAGTTATTTTATTTTGTAACATTGTGAGATGGATGAACATGCACATAATCTAGATTATCTTCTCTAATTCCTTCATTGTTGTAAATCAATCATGAGTCATAGGATCTTTTATCATGTCATCATTCTTACAAAACATTCAAACCATGGGCTGGCATTTTCTGTTGTTTAGATATTCTGGTTGTGTTCAAAATTATTAAAATGTACAGTATTTAAAATAATTTTGTTGTTAACGACGTTTTTGAGGTGCACGTGAACCTACCAGCAGCCATTGGTTGGTTCGGACGTGCGTTGGTCACGTGACCAGAATAACGCAACATGTAAACAAAACCCTCAAATCTGTTAAATCGTCTGGATATACCACCTTGAAAGTGTGCGGCCGTGCAGATTAAAATATTTTTATTCCTTCACAATTTACGTATTAGTGTCAGATTGTCCTGGGTTTATTTTATTTGCATTGTTTTCTCGCATGCTGACAAGGTCACGTGTTCTATCTCTGGTCGCCTTTGCCGTCCTTCGAGAGTACACGCTGGCTAGCATGTTTGTACCCTGTGGATGAATACTTCTCAATTATGGTTCATCTTTGTAGAATTTGCCTGCGTAAAGTAAGTATACTACTAAGTGGCCTAGTTGCCACTATTACATCTTTTCTTGAACATTTGTTAACCTCTGGATGACTAGCAACCTGCTGTGTGCTATATGCGTCGCTGAAACATTGCTAATTAAGTGGCTAAACCTTAATTTACTTTGATTTGTTAATTGCTTTATAAAAAAAACACGTCATTTAAACCACGGTGTCATTTAAACCACTTATATCGCGATCTACTAGTAGATCGCCAAGGAACTATCGATAGATCGCACGACAATAATATTTTGATCCCTCCCGTGTTTTGATTTCCCTAGTTAGGCTCATATGGGTCTAATGCGATGTATACAATTACAGTAAACTCTTTGAAAAGTAGATCTTGGAGCAAAAAAAGTTGTGAGCAACCTTGATTCAAACAAAAAAGCTCCCACTTTGTTCCTCAGATTAACTCTGCAATTTGAGACTTTATTATGTCCAAAAAAAGGCATTATTGTTACGTCTACTAGTGCGCATTTCTCATCCTCCGAAGTAATTTTAACTGCATAAATGTGGAGAGAGTGATTTCTTGTGTAAACTTCACTTTACTGAATTTAACATTTCATGTCACTAAAAAACATCTTTCCTTCTCAGTATGGAAACTTTGTGGACAACCTCCGACTGCATGTCCGCGGCGGGGCTGGCGGCATGGGCTTGGCCCGCCTCGGAGGCCAGGGAGGAAACGGTGGAAACGTTTGGGTGGTGGCCACCAAAAAAATGACCTTGAAAGGGATCAAGGATAAATACCCTCAAAAACGCTTTGCAGCCGACGTAGGAGGCAACAGCAGGTAGGAACATCAATTGAGGAAGTCAAGTGTGTCCTGTGGGAAAATAACACATTTTCTTTGTCAACAGTGTGCGTTCCTTAAAAGGACTAAGGGGAACTGACCGAGAGATTTTGGTTCCTGTAGGAATCACAGTCACCACTGACAATGGCAGGGTACTCGGTTAGTAAAAAGTGTCCTCCTTGTATGTTTAAACCGTTCATATTGGTGCATTGCATGTCCGGACGTAGTTGATGGTGGGTGCTCGGACGTTTGGTCGCCGGTCAAATGGTGACAGCGAGTTTACTGTTGAAACCAGCTTTCAAAATGATATTAATGAGAGAGAGAGTTTAATATCTATGTACTGTTTAATATCTACGTAAATTTGACCGGTGACCCAAAAACCGACGACCAAAAGGGACCAAAAGACCGGCGACCAAACGTCCGGTCACGTTGATGGTGTGGCCCTTAACCTTAAATGGTGAAAAGAGTTACACTTTTATGGCACTTAAAACGCTTTGACACAACATTCTCGTTTTCTTACTGATGACACAGCATCAGGAAAAATGTGGTTTTCAGTATCTTGCTTAAGGATTAATTAGTTTTAATTGGCCTAACCGCACAATTATGTTGTCGCTTCCTGGTAGGTAACCTGAACGAGGAGGGCGACCGTCTGCTGGTGGCAAAAGGAGGAAAAGGAGGTGTCATTTCTTCCACCTTCTTACCCAGTAAAGGCCAGTCCAGGCAGATCAGACTGGACCTGAAAATCATCGCTGACATGGGCCTGGTGGGGTGAGTACACAACACAACAGTCTGTATTGATGTTTCATTCATTGGCAAAGGGCTTTTAAGAATTTTTCCCTCCATTAGGTTCCCAAACGCAGGCAAGTCTTCACTGCTGACGGCATTATCCAACGCCACTCCAGAGATAGCCAGCTACCCTTGTAAGTACTTGTTCAGTAATCGCTGACTAAACACCAGTGATTAATGGCGCTTATCATTTCCAGAGCTAAATAGCCACTGTTTTTCTCTGTTTTTTTGCAGTCACCACGCTCAGGCCCCACGTTGGTAAATTATTGTATGAGGATCAAATGCAGGTAAGTGAAATTAATTGGTCATTCATGTTTCTAGTCACATCTTGTGCCGACAAAGGGTGCTTTCTGTGGTAGATCTCTGTGGCAGACCTGCCGGGTTTGATCGAAGGCGCTCATGTGAACAAAGGGATGGGACACAAGTTTCTCAAGCATGTGGAGAGAACCAAGCAGCTGCTCGTTGTGGTTCGTACAACATCAATATACTCGAAAAGCAATTATAATTGTATCCCTTCAAACAAGGCGAATTGAATTTGTTAGATTTTTTTGTAAGTATAGCAGTATTTTCACTTGTCATTTCCACAGTGTTCCAATAATTTCCAACTAAACCCGTCAAAAGTGATTAAAGTGGCCCAACTTTGTATCAAAGATGTAGAAAAACTCAAAAGTAGACAAAATGATTTACTAATGTATTAACACAAAATACAAGCATGCAAAAACATGTTTTATGTGTAGCCTAAGGAGAAAGTTAACATTAGGGACACAAACAAATTTCAAACTAGAAATTCAAAACAACTAAGCATTACATTTAAAAAAAACTGCAGAGGAGTGACAGTTTTGCCATTGAGTATAGAGCAGCCCGCAGGACAATTTCGAAATAAAATATGTGGTACAGAAAATGTATTAATGTTTTGGGAGATTTCGTAACTTGGATTGTATTTTCGTATATTAGGACGGTCATTTGCACATGAAGTGTTTAGTAAGTATTATTTAGAAACATTGGCAAATAGAGGTTCCAGTGTAGTATGGATCCAACACAATATGTTCCCATTTGATTTCTTTGGTCGAAATCAGAAAAATATCAATTTGACTAAACATATTCATTCAGAACATTGTTATTCTTTGTATTGCCCAGGTGGACGTTTGTGGCTTCCAACTTGCACGTCAAACGCCGTTTAGGTCGGCTTTTGAGGCCGTGCAGCTGCTCAACAAGGTGCCACTCATTCACCTCTGGGAGGCGGGGTTTCTTTTCTTGGATCAATATTCTTACCTGTCTGTCATTCATACTCTCTGCAGGAGCTGGAGTTGTACAAGGAGGAACTTTTGAGCAAACCTGCTGTGTTAGTGGTCAACAAGATGGACCTACCAGATGCGGAAAACAAGCTGGAAGAACTGAGAGAGCAGCTTCTTAACCCCCAAGGTAAGTAGACTGACTCCAGAGGAACAAATCTAGATGTGAAAAACTTTGTCTGTGCCGTGCAGATTTCTGCCACAATCTCCCCGATGATATGACACCAAAGAATCACATGACGTTCAAGCATGTGGTGCCCATCTCCGCCGCCAGCGGGTTCGGCGTGGGCACTTTGAAAAGTTTAATTCGGGAGTCGCTGAACGAAGAAGCCACCGAGGCCACAGAAGCTCTGCAACAGGAAAGACTGCAGCTTCTTAGGGAGGCCACACAATAAGCCACATCACAAACATGGACCACTTGTTTGCAATGCTATGATAAGTATTTGTGGGCTAATTATATGAAAACACACATCTGGAAGCAAAGAATGGAATCTGATAGACAATTTGGAATTATTTACTAAGTATTCATGGCCAAGCAGAGAAGGCCTTGCAGGCCCTGGCGGTCCACCACTGATACAAACATATTTGATGACATCTCAACTCTCTTACAGTCTCAGTAAAAACAAGTGACAAATGTATTTACATGCAGTTGTTGGCTGGCTTATCCATTTTTGATCCATTTTTGAATGAAATTGAAGCAACTTATTTTTTTACTAGCACCACTGATTTTTTTTGTTATGGAACATATAAACACGTTGTCGTGTTGAAAATTGATGTGTGAGTACTCAGACCAATTGTTTATTTGCTCTAATTGGGCAAGGAGTGGATTTCCTAAGAGTACACGAGTACACTAAAAGCATGGCGACAAGGAACAAAAGGCTTTTAAACGGGCTTCAATCATTGGTTCTCAAACTGGAGTCCTTGGAGGTTCTCAAAAATAGTTGATGATATTGTACTTTTCTTGGACTTCATTCCCATAATTCTCCATCAGATACCAAAGGTTTGAGAACATTTGATCGAAATAT
Organism: Stigmatopora nigra; assembly: GCF_051989575.1. Classification (NCBI taxonomy): domain Eukaryota; kingdom Metazoa; phylum Chordata; class Actinopteri; order Syngnathiformes; family Syngnathidae; genus Stigmatopora; species Stigmatopora nigra. The sequence continues at coordinate 1,150,452 of NC_135514.1, forward strand.
TTCCCCTTCTGAAAGACCAAACGTCTTTCTACATTCTGTTGTGAACGAATTCGGCAAATAAAAAAAAGTGCAATTGGATTTTCATATGTACACAAAATACAGCAAAAAAGTGGGAACGGGGTGTGTTCATTATCCACTTTTAGGAGTGAAAATGCAGTGTGGTTAGTTATAATGGAACAAGAGAGGTTATGAAACGGTGCCCCTCGCATGCGTCGTGTCCAAAGGGTCCTTGGGAGATGCTTCATGCATTCAGTCTTGGTACCCACAAATGGTCCGCTTGATCCAATACAGCATGGACATGTGGTTGGAAAAGAATGGCTCAAGGTTGGTTGGTTTGTTTGTTGTGTACTGTGTGTGTTTTGTTGAGGTGGATGTGTAGTTCTGAGCTTCCATTGTGTGCCGCCCGTGCTTCGCCTTGAATGACGAGATGTTTGTCGCTTATCTCGCTCGGCATACGGATGAATTTTGCTTCACTGTTGTGCACAGGACTGTTTTCATCCCGGTGGTATTTTTCGAGCTCTTATATTGATGTCTCCCACAGCTGAAAAAAAAGACAAAAAATGACATGGTCAATGCCCATTTTCTATTCAATGACATTGACTCTTTAGTCACAAATTAAAAAAAAATGGGAAATCGTTTGCCAAACCCTGACCTAGAGCAATAAATATACAAAGCACTGTTGGTGATTTCGACAAGGTTTATCAAACATTCATTTTCTCAATTGCTTTATCCTAAATAGGGTCGTGGGGGGTGCTGGAGCGCATCCCAGCTGACTGGACCAGAGATGGGGGACACCCTGAATCGGTGGCCAGCCAATAGCAGGGCGCAAGGAGACTGACAACCATTTAAGCTCACACTCATACTTGGGGGAAATTTAGAGGGTCCAATCTGCCTACCAGGGCGGCCTGGCTGCTTGAGGGGTTCGCGCGTCGGCCTCATAGCCCTGAGGTCCTGGGTTTGAATCCAGGTTAGTCCACATGTGTGGAGTTTGCATGTTCTCCCAGGCCTGCGTAGGGAAGGGAGAACAAGCAAACTACACAAAGGTGGACCAACCTGGATTCGAACCCAGGACCCCAGAGATGTGAGGCCGACATGCTAACCACTCAACCACTGGGTCGTCAAGTGTGTCAGACATTTGAATAAAAACTATCTATGGCCCTAACATCTGTTTTACATTTTGATGGGATTAAGTTTGGATTGCAATCCACATCAATTTATTGTAATGCCCATAATAGAAAAATGAACTGACCCTGGCGCTCTGCCTGTTTGCTTTCCTCTGGTCATCGGGCAAGGGGGGCATGGGATAAGGGTATCTCCTGCTGGATGCAATCGATCCTGTCGAAGAAGTGGGGGACTTGGCGGGAGAAAGCGTCCTGCGGAGAAACCAGTTGAAAACAACAATTAATGTAGAGAAAAAAGAATCATAAGGTAGCATTAGGAGTAAAGGTGTCAGAGGTTGCGCGTTCGGCGCAAAAGCACGCATTCACTAAATCATAATCGTCAGCTCGTAAGGGCAACAACCTTAGTTGAGAGCGGGGCAGTTCCCAGCAGTGCAGCTGCACTCGTGTTCCCTCACATGTTGCTTCTTTGTTTTTGTTCCAATGAACTTGAGAACAGAGCAATGCTGGGTAAACAGCAAGAGAAGCCTCAGACGAAGACACGCTAATAAACCAAGGAGCCGCCATGAACCTGAGCCCGACAATGTGGAGGAGAGAGGGGAGGGGTGAGAAAATCAAAACTGAGGTCCTGGGTTCAAATCCAGGTCGGTCCACCTGTGTGGAGTTTGCATGTTCTCCCCAGACCTTCGTGGGTTCCCTCCGGGTACTCCGGTTTTCTCCTATATTCCAAAGACATGGATGCTAGGCTGATTGGACACTCTAAATCGCCTCTAGGTATGAGTGTGGTTGTTTGTCTCCTTGTGCCTTGCGATTGGCTGGCCACCAAATCAAGGAATCCCCCGTCTCTGGCCCAGGGTCAGCTGGGATAGGCTCCAGCACCCCTAATGGGGATGAAGCGGCTCAGAAAATGAGATGAGAGAGATACTTTCCAAACCGCTTAACCCGTGGAGGGTGCTGGAGCTTATCCCAGCAAACGATGGACACGAGGCATGGGACACACTGAATTGATGGGCAGCCAATCACAGGAGACAAAGGAGAACCCCAGAATTGAAGAGGCAGACGAGGCTAACCCCTTGTCCACCCTTTTTAAGTAGGAAAAAAATGTGAATTAACAGAAAATTAAAAATACAAAAAATTAAAAACTTGCTGTAAGAGAGCAGGCAAGATTACGATCTAGTCCATCCCAAACAGAATGAAGCAAGTAATAGCCAATGATTTGTCAAAGTAGACAAAATAGCCATTGTCAAACAGTACAATTTCAGCCAATCAAATGCAAGTATTTTAGTAATGTAGTATGTCCACATCCATCATAGAAACAATATTAATTCGCTCCTGGAAATGAAATGCATTTCAACACGTCCCACACGGAGAATGAACAAAGATAAAGCGAGTGGTTCAAACAGAAAATTTAAAGTGTGTGTGTCTATATAGCCTTGGGGGGAAATCACATGATGTTTTCTAATTAGCTCAGACATCACGAGATGAATAATTATATTGAATATAACCACGGAAACAGGCAGTAGATTGAACCCCCCCCCCCCCCCCTGAGCCCTCCCTCCCTCCACCATCTCTCCTCTGTTGTTATGGTAACAACATGATAACGGGCAAAGTGTTCAGAGTGGCAACCTGCGGTCAAATGGGGGGGGGGCAGAGTGGTCACACAATTGGCTGACACACACACACACATTTGACGACACAATGATTAACATGCAGAAGTAAGAGGTTATGTCGGAGGCTTAATAGAAAACAGATAGCAACATTCTTTTTGGGACACAAACGAGAGGAGCCAGACAAAAACAACATGAAAAATCCCGTACTGAGAGTATTTTTGTTTGTTTTTTGTTTTTGTTGATTATATTATTCCATCATTTTTGCCATAAATCAAAAGCAAAGAATATAACTAAGAGGACGAGGGATTCAAGACAAGCAGGACAGTCTGAGATGATACCTAAGATAAGGTCCTTGCGTGTTTTCGTTCACATCTTCTACCCATTTAGTTACATCATAATAGTCAGTTTTGTCGTGAGGGGTTAAATACCTGTGAGAGGGGGGGAAGGGATGATAGACACAAACAAGGAATGAAAGGATAGAATAGGATCAAGTGATGAAAGAGGAAGAAAGACATTTTAGAAGCGCAGAGACATCCGGAACAGACAGCACCATGCGACTGGACAGCGGATGACATCCGTGGAACAAAGACATTGCAAAAGGCACATTCTAAATCCTTCCTACAAGAGCTGCCCGCTACCATGGGTGGTCTTTATGTTGCTTTCGTAAACCGCAAATCCAGAGACGATATGCTTGAAGATTTGTTTAGTGTTTCACCCCTGTTTTTGTACTTTTTGCACTGTCGAAAGCACATCAATTTTTCAGCCTTCCGAATGAAAAATTAAAAGCCTAATATACACTCACCGGTTACTTTAATAGATAAACATCCCAGGTTGAACCTCTCCAAATTGCTTTAATAGTAATCCCCCGAATATCGCGTATATCGCTCCCATTCAAGGACTTGGTTTTAAAACTCCCATAAACCATTTTTTTTATATTCATATCAAGCAAATAAGAACTATTTCCAATGTGATTACAGTATTTACATTTATATACAGTAATGCCTCGAAATACGAATGCCTCGACATACGAGTGCCCCGACATACGAGCAATTTGATTAATTATATAATTAAGTTTAGTGTAAAGTTAGATTAAATTTATTTTTGAGTGTGTCTGCATCGAAATCCAAGTTCATTTAAATTTGTTCATGTTGCGTTACGAGCGCGTTGCCATGCAAAATGTTTTTCCAAGCCAACATCCTGTTTTGGGTGGTTTTTCAGAGGGTTGGAATAAATTAATTTGTTTTTAGTTCATTTCTATGGGAAACATTCATTTGAGTTACGAGCAAATTGACATAAGAGCTCAGTCCCGGAATGAATTAAGCTCGTATCTCGATGTACAATAATAGTCGTACTATATTTTTACAGAGCTCAACACGGCAAGTCATTTCGAACTTACTCAGTGGAGTTGGAGCGAGCGCGAAACTTCTTCCCTTTCACTTTCTTTCGATGGCCGCTCATGTTTCCTGGCGAGAGACAAAGGCAACATTTAGAAAGTCTACGTAGAGGGGAACTCCTGGGGATAGGGGTTAGGAGGGGTACACCTTGCCAAGAGTTGCTCCGTGGTCGCCCATTCTCGCAGATGTCCGAAATGTGTTTGGCATCTGGGATCCTCTCGCTCCAGGAGTGGGACAAACCGTTAGATCTATATAAGCACATACATGTCATTGGAGAGAGAAAAAAATCTCACGAGACATTGACTGTCTATCAAAAAGGAGCTTTTACTGGACTCAAAATGGGTTGGACATTTAGTAAGCATACGATACATAGAGAGAGAGAGAGAGAGAGAGAGAGAGAGAGAGAGAGAGAGAGAGAGAGAGACTGACCTGCATCCCATGGAAGGCGCCAATGTTAGCGTTTATGCACATACTGAGACAAAATAGTGAATGAACGAATGACAGATGGTAAGATGGCACACCTGAAGCCAAAAAGTGAGATGTTCTGCGTAATGGATGGGATGGAAGGAGTGAAGGACAGGGCACAAATCTGAAGGTGCGACAGACACGCTGACCTCTTCTTTGAGCTGCAGCCCGAGTTGGTGCTCACGCCAGGCGGCATGTCGCTGTAGAAGGAGTCGGCGTCGCTTGGCTTGGTCACGTAGTCGCCTGGCGGCATTTGTCTGTGCATACAAGCCGTCTCAGTTAAATTACTTTGTGTTATCACGTATGCCTCATTCCAGAATTGGAGGACATTTGACATCATGAATGTCACATTTCAAAACATCTACATGTAAAATACCAACCATGCAGCTGCTGAAAAAAATGGTTACGTAGTATTGTATGTCATAATAATAGTGGTAATTATCGTGGACATGTCTGGTCTATATTATCCGCGATATTTGAGGGATTACTGTATTCCATTTTCATCTTATAAAAATACCCAGCAAATCACCGTTTTTTTTTTTGTCCCAATCCTCCTCAGGACCAAATTGACTCTCAAATAAGACAGTTAAAATGAAATGGAAAGTTTTTTTTTCATTACTTTCCTTATAGGAAAAATTAGGATTCATAGTTAAAATAATATCTATTATTTATGTTTCCATGACATTTTCTAGGTAGAAGAAAATTGACAATCACACGAATCAAATGGGATCAGGATTTTTGATTATCAGATAGTTGCTCAAAAGAATGGTTAAAATAATTATATGTCGTCACTTCTATTTTTTTAAATAGCCTCACTCTATATTATGCAACGATCAGAATAAACAATAATTTGATATTCCTGTGAGGCAAATAACATTAGTTTGCCTTTGCAGCCTTGTCATTGAGATTGTTTATCACCCCCTAATAAATCCTATCATAAAAATTGTGCCATTGATCTGTTAGCTGAGCCTATCAAGTCTTTGTTATTATTATTATTATTAATATTACTATGACCAATGTGTTGTAGAAAATGAGAAATGTGATTGTTTTTCCCAATGTCCTCCAATTGGATCTGGATTTGAAAAAATATATATATACTATAATCAAATTACAAAGAGCTTTATGTATAACACTGTCGTGAATATCAGAATTGTCAACCGTTGAGTGAACAAACCGGCAGAATCTTCGGTGAACCTCGGACTCCACGTAACGTCTTCGCTTGTAGCTCCTGTGAAAAGAAGAACCGATACTTAAGAATGCTGCCCAATTTAGTTCATCATATTCATTACGTTCATGCACAAAGTTGTATATTTTTCTAACACGTAAAACAAACAAAAAATTAAATCACCTCTCTCTTTTAAAAAATCTACTCATGATTCTATTATTAAAGCTTCCATTTTTGGATGGAAGTTGTTTAGTGTGCAGTCTTGGGTTGAAAAGTGACTCACTTGTAGCACCAGGCCGTCACAGCCAGAATGAGGGCGAGGAAGAGGATGGAGCCAACGATAGCGCTGATGACGATGTTGGTACTGGTAATGCCTGACGGACAGGAAATATAAACTTTTGTTCATTGTCTTTGTTACTTCAAACCATTAAGAGGGGACTCAAAACCACATAACATTTGGCAAGGAGAATGTCAGCGGAGAAAGAGAGGAAAACGTGGGTTCAACACCCTGCTATGTTTTAGATCTTTCTATAGGAATCACCGTGTTTACCATTCGGGGTTAACATGGACAATTAAACATTCACTCAAGCTGGAGCCGGGATGGTAAAAAAGGGAAGAAGTCATTTACAAGAAAAAAAAATGAACTCAACTCTAACCTCATCACTCCATCAAAGACATCAACCTGTCAACAAAGTGTGTGTAAAAGAAAAAAACAACAACAACAAAAGAAAGTATGAATGGTGATGAACTTTAACACAGGCAAATAACACAGAAACATATCAGAAATGAGGTGTTTTGTTGAATGAAAGAAATAAAATGTGGCTAATAGGAAGAGAGTAGAGACTCCATTACAAGATAAAGTGTTCGGTCCTACCTGAAACAGATGCAGTGGGTCCCACAATCAGATAGCTGAGAGGTGAAGTGGAGTTACAGTCGTCTCCGGCCCAGCCCAAGTAACACACGCACTTCAGCTCACTACTGCACACCTGTACCCACATGAAAACACATTGGAATTCATAGAAATCTGTCAAATCACTCTATAATTCACCCCCAAAAAATTATCTGGGTTCATTAGTAGATTAGGGATATGGAACCTAAGGCTCATGAGCCATATGTGGCTCTTTTGATGGGTGCATATGACTTTATAGCTATGAGTGTAAGGGTGAATGGTTGTCCGACTCCTCGTGCCCTGCAATTGGCTGGCCACAAATTTAGGGTGTCCCACACCCGATGTCAGCTGGGATAGGCTCCAGCACCCTCCACAACCCTTGAGACGATAAGCGGTACAGAAATTGAATTTTATATATATATATATATATATATATATATATATATGCGTATTAGTCTCTAGCCCAGCCATACTTTGAAAAAAAAGTAATTTATAGTCTTTAAATTGATTTAAATATAGTAATATGAAATTTCAATGGGCTTTTATTGTCGCTGTTCACGGTGCTGAAACGTGATCATTAGTATTGATCATGTATTTTTGTGTGAAAGAGCTGTACCCCGTGTCCCGAGCAGATGACTTTGTCGGTGGTTCCAGGGCAAGTGCTGAAGTTGAACTGCTGGACGGGGATACATTTGCGGTTGAAACAGATGCGGTCAGTCCCGCAGGCCGTGCCGTCCTCCACGTAGCCCAGATCCGTGTCGCCGTCAATCAGCACGTGACCGCCACTAACACACACAAACTCAGTCATTTTGACAGTTCTGTTGATTTGTGAGCAAGGACCACATACCTGCAGTCCAACGAGGCGCTGTGTCTCGCCACAGAGAAGGAGGTCAGGCCTGTCGGCAGGTCTCCCAGTCGCGGGGTAGGGGAGATGTTGGAGCACAGTAGGTATCCGCAATGAACGTCCCTGTAAAAACACAAAGTGTCAGTAGAGATGCGTGGGTTTGAGTTGGACTCTAACGCATATTCCAAAAGCGGGAACTTACTGCTTGTTACATTGGATCCACGTGTCTTTGTCCTTCCCACAGTTGCCCTTCTCAGTGCCCTCAATGTTGAGTTTCTCATAGCAGTACTTGTCAGCCGCTGTGGCTTCTAAACGGTAAAGTAGGTTGCTTGTCACATTTTTTACTCATTATGTTGATTACATTAGAACGTCACCACACACTGTTAAACAGAACACGTCGTTTTTTTTTCAGGTTCTTGTGTAAAATTAGAGTTCCAACCATCAACCTTCAAAAGGCGACAACCACTTGCAACTTATGTTTTTGGATAAAAGTGATACCAACAGCTAGCAAGCAACTATTAAAACTTATCATATGTAGTAGACCTTTTTTAATCACTGTATTTCTGATTGTTTCAATAGTTAGATCACACAGAACAGCCCTCTGGTGGTCAAGTTATGGCGAGTGTGACAACCAACCTATATGAGAACAAACCTGGTTCTCCCCTACGTGAGACAAAGTCACAGATGAGAACACACAGACTGTACTGTTTTAAACAGGAATATTCAACTTACTCTCTCCCCAAATGTACTTGCACTGTTTGTCTTTGGTTTTGCATCTCCCATTGAAGCAGCGCCCCTAAAATAGGAGGTTTATACAATTCATGAGCATAACAACTATTGGGATCAAATTTCAAATGGGACGAGAGGACGTCTCACCTGATCTTTCTCGCACGTGTAACCATCCATCTTGTGTACATTTGGTGGACACTGTCAAAGCAAAATATACTGACCCAACTTTCCCATCACACGATTGGCTGAGAGTAAAATCTTGCTCTTACCTGGCTGGAGTTTCCTGTGCAGTTTTCAGGTATGTCGCAGTCATTCACCGCATCCCGACATACCACCCCCGTAAATTCCATCTTAGGGATCGTTGGGATGACATTATGATGTCAAATGGGCAAATTCAAACTATATAGGATTTAGAGTGACTTGTTACCCACCTGGCAGTTGTCGCAGCAGAGCCCATCGCTACATTTAGAGCCTTGAGTCAGAGTGCACTTTTTACAGCAGTTTTCTCCCTCTCGTGTGCACTCCTGTCAAAGAGAGCAGCTTTTTTTTAATACCGGCTCCTCCAAATGCGTCCATACGACGCCATATTTTGAAAATGTCATCATCAGATAACGCCGTGTTCTCATCTGACATAGTTAGACCATCACATCAACTCTTTAGTGTCTCATTAACAGCATCTCACCAAGGGGCTGCCACAGTCACACTCCTCCCCGGTTTCCACAAAGCCGTTACCACACTGAGGAGGGTCCAGCAGCTGAAGGATAAACGGAATTTGTAAAATGCCACTTCCATCAAAAATTTTGGCCTACTTCTAACATTCATTCGTTCATATTGGGAATGTAAGGAGGGAAAGAAGAACTGTAGTGAGGATTAGGCATACTTTTTGAGGCTTGTTGAAGAGGCAGGTTCCGCCACCACTTGTTAGGAAGCTGTGGTATTCCTCCACATTGCAGTCGGTGAACCTCTTGGGTAGGTGGAAGCTGTTCAGCACAACCACAGCGTAAAGGGGGCCGTACTATGAATGTTATCACTTGACACAAGTTAGGAGAAGATGCTTTCTATGACTCATATCTTAAGATTCTAATAGAACTAGGAATAGAATAAAATAGAATAAAATAGAATAAAATAGAATAAAATAGAATAAAATAGAATAAAATAGCATAAAATAGAATAAAATAGAATAAAATAGAATAAAATAGAATAAAATAGAATAAAATAGAATAAAATAGAATAAAATAGAATAAAATAGAATAAAATAGAATAAGATAGAATAAGATAGAATAAGATAGAACAAGATAGAATAAAATAGAATAAAATAGAATAAAATAGAATAAAATAGAATAAAATAGAATAAAATAGAATAAAATAGAATAAAATAGAATAAGATAGAATAAGATAGAATAAGATAGAATAAGATAGAATAAGATAGAATAAGATAGAATAAAATAGAATAAAATAGAATAAAATAGAATAAAATAGAATAAAATAGAATAAAATAGAATAAAATAGAATAAAATAGAATAAAATAGAATAAAATAGAATAAAATAGAATAAAATAGAATAAAATAGAATAGAATAGAATTGAGAATTGAATACAATAGAATAGAACTAGGAACACATCTAGTGGCATTTTGTACTATACCCAAGTGATTCTATAGTCCAAAAAATTGAATCTTATGTTTATATAAGGCTGTCATTTTAACATTTAATGCATACCCCCATCCATGTTAAGTGTTGTTATTTTTTAACCAATATTCTGAAGAATGTAAGCGTGTACTACATAAACCCCACTAGTACTTTAAGATTTTAAGACTATCTAGTGGCATTCTGTACTATGCTCAAGTGATTCTATAGTCCGAAAAATGAATCTTATGGATGCATTTTAACGTTTAATGTATATCCCATTCATGTTATGTTTTTTTTATTTATTTTGTACGATACTCAAGTAATTCTATAGTCCTAAAAAATGAATATACCCAATCCATGTTATCTGTTTTTTAACCAATATTCTGAAGAATCTAAGCGTGTACCCCCAAAACTTCTCTAGTACTTTAAGATATTAATATTAAAATACACCAAGAGACAGAGTATTCGGGTATTGATATCGATATGCAGGCACACTATTAAATTATTCAGCTTTGCTTCCTCTGATTGTGGTACAGATTTGAACATGTTTTAACCCAAGTGAGGGTTGATATGAAAGAAGACATAAGGAGAGAGAAAAAAATCACACATTTGCACACGCTGCAGATAAACTTGTGAAAATAAACCAGTGAGCAAAGTTAGGTTATTTGAACATGCAGGCGCAGTAAGGTAGAAAGAAGCTGGCGTCAATGGTCATGACTGAGGTCACTCCTTGAAAAACATTGAAGTGTCTGAAATACCACTGAGTCATACCCCGGTGTATCTATTAAGGAAACCCAATCAAGAGGGATGTGGACAAGTTTATGGCGAGACTGACATTGCAGACAGTATCAATCGACTGCGCATGGGCGAGACGAGCGATGGAAAATGATGAAAAGAGCAATGTGATGCTACCTTGGAAAGTACTGGAGTTCCGCAAATAGTGGCTAAACTGTAGGTGGTTAGGAACAGATTTGGGGAATATCAAAGAATAGTAATACCCGGTGGTGCCTTCAAATGATGAGACAATTACAAAAACACCATAGATGGGTTGAAGAATAGCCTCCACAACAACATTTCGCAACAGTTGTTTCAACACAAATGGTGGCTGATAATATAATATTTAAAAAACACAGAAATATATAACTTATATTGTATTTAACCTTTTCATTGCCAACATCTATTTTGTCACTGAGTATCTCATGTTGGCTATCTCAAATGACCCTGAAAGTCCTTTTAAAAAAAAAGATGAATGGGTGGAGGGAAAACCCAATTTTTTCCAAAGGAAATACGTCTATTTCAGGGAAGCTTTTCTGTCTTGGGGGTATGGCATCTATAAAAATAAAACATAAAAAAGGAGCAGCCACTATTTGGGGAAATATTGAAAATAAATAAAATCTCAACTGAGTCTCCACCGATTTAAGCCAAAGAATACACATTCGGTCAGACCACAACATTAGGTACACCTGCCCAAGCTAATGAGATCCAGCACAAATCTTTGAAAAACTTACTGTTCTTACAAATATGGTAATGATCAGTTTTGATTGACACTACTAGAGAGGTATTCATTTGACGATAGGCCCATTGTTCATTATTAGAGGGGGGCGGGGGGTTGTAACTACTGCTACTGTTTCTGTAACAGTATGCATTCCAAAATAAGCCTGATGTTGAATGAATACTTTCCGTCAGTTTCCTCAAAACCCAGCTGTGCCATATTTTAAAAGTGGATTATTTATACTCCATCTCATAGAGAATCAGGCATCTCTAATGATGTGTCCACTTAGTATAGTATAGAATTACAAATGAAAGATACTGTTCAATAAGATGCGGAATACAGAGTGCGTATCCAAACGGCACGTCCGACTGTATTCCTTCACATCATTTGAACAAACAGAGTGTCACACTTTGTTAGGGTTTTGGGTTAATGGGTGTTTTTTTCCTTGTATGTCCAGTCCACGCGATTGTTCATGAGTTTCACCTGGTGTGATTTTTTCTGCCTATCCATCCCTTGTGTGACCCAGGTATTTGTGATTGTCATCAACCCCTGTCTGTGTATTTGAACCCCGTGTTTTGGTACTTTGGCAGTATTCTGTTATTATTTCTCCGCAGGTGCGGAGCAAAGTGTAACATACAAATACAAATAATAAAAATGTGGACAGATGTACAAACTGAACAGGGGAGACGCACACTGACGAACAGGCAAACATCACTAATGGCAAAACAATACTCCCTTCACCGACGTACAAAAACACAGGGTTTAAATACACAGACAGCGGTTGATGACAATCACAAACACCTGGGTCAGATGAGGGAAGGAGTGTCAAAAGGAACACATCAGGTGAAATCCATACAATTAAGTGGACAGGCCACAGGAGGAAAACACATCCATCCGCACAAAACCCCTACAAAACGTGACACCGAAGTTTGGTTGTGATGGCTGCCAATCGTTTTGCCAAGGCCGTGATTCAGAAGACCACAAGCAATGTTCTAGCCAAGCTTCTGCTCACCTGCTGTGCCATTTGGGATTGAGAGGGAACGCAAGACACATTTAATAGGGGGGAGTGTTCATCTTTACAAAAAACGAACCACAAATAATCACTTTGGCATTCATGTTATTTTGAAGGAAACTATATTTGCAGGAATTGTACCATAAAACTGCAAAAGTACACATACTAGTCATGTTATGACAACCAATTTATGGTTACAGCAATGTTGATGTGCATGAATGACAGCTAACATTGTGGTATTATGGTGTTTTGGAGTGATCATTTGTTGTCTTTAAGAGTATTTTTACTTACCCAGCATCACCCATGATGCAGCCTGACCAACGATCTTCACACTTGCACTCCCCTGAGGAAAAACAACAAAATTCAATGTGCAAATAACACTAAGGGTTTAATAATCAAAATTACCTGAGTGATGATAAAATTGCTGTCGTTTTTGTAGTATATGCCCCTGCATTGAATCTTGCGATTTATGATTTAATGAGATTTATTTATGCATTTTTTTATTCTAAAAAGCTGCATCACTTTTGGTGCAAATATATATCACAATGCAGACACCTGCAACTTATGGTCCAATGTGATTTTTATACGAATCATCGCAGGCTAACATATAAGTAGTTTATACAGCATTGCACTAAGACATTTACATCAATGTGCAAGATTATTACCGTAATTCTTGTTGTCTAAAGCCATTTCATTATTTTTTAAATGAAACTAGTGTTTTCTAACGAGCAATGATAATCAATGCTACCATTGATGAGCAATGTGTTTAGTGTGTGCCCTATGAAGCGTTCATTAATTTGTGAATTAATTATTGTGTGAATTAACTCGCAAACTAGCCGCCCCTTTAAGAGATTTCTTTCTGTATGATGTGCTTTAATAGATCACGGTACCATTCATGATCCTCTTCTTGTCCGAGAAAATGCCAATGTTATGCGCGAGGGACTGAGCCAGATTTATAGCCATCACGTCTGTTTTTCCATACTGATGAAGGCACACAAAAGGACAAGTTGAAAATGATTAAATTAGTCTAACTATAGACAGGAGAATAGAATAGGTGTACTTAGTTCAAAGCTTACTTCATTGACACCTCCTCCTTTGGTAAGGGAGCAAACCCCACCCATGTAGGAAGCACCACCCGAGTCACTATGAAAATGGTTCCCCCTAATAAAAGCAGGACAGCAAAATTTAGTCAGATTTTGTACAAAAAGTACTCATGCACAGTGGAGGGAGGATACCTATATGCATTCCATAATTTGGGGAGGCTTGCGAAATATATCATTGTATCAAATACTCGTTTTCACAATAGCACTCACGAAAAGAGATGGACGGAGTCACATCTCTCCTGGATGAAATCTTTGCGGTACTTCATGAACTCCTTCAGTGTCACCCTAGGGTCGTCGTCGATGTTGAATTTGTTGTCAGCAGACCAGGTTTCCATGGCAACCAGCACGATCCTTGTATTCAATTGTTCTTTGAAAATCTAAGAAAATTCAAGTGAGAAGATTAAAAAGGATCGAGAGGATTTTAAGAATTGGACTGTAGTGACCATTGAGTGACAAAGGCTCAGAAAATTGTCATTTGAAATGATGAAAGTTTTGTGTCTTGTCTATGGTTTGAATTTTCCTAGACAACAACCTACTTGGGATTCTGTAATTTTGCTGGGGGTTATAGAAAGTCCTTCAAGGGACACAAATATGATGATGTATGATGATGTTTTATTTTACATTCAGCTGAGGTTTCATTTGTTCGTTCGAACTGCATACTAGGCCAGATTGAATGCATGTGTGGACTGTTCATGGCCCAGTAGTCATAAATTTAATAAGTTGTCACTTGAAGAAAATGCTACAATTGTAACTACATCGAGCAAAAAACAGGAAATTCAACTCACACATGCAAATCAATGTGAATTTTCCAAATCCGATCTGCTTCATATGTTCTTTCTCAAGGACGAGACAACAAAGCTCAACCTTAACGAAGCAATCGGCTTACAGTTGCGACCCTGCGAAGGTCTTATTTCCACGGCAAAGTACACAAATGAATAATCTAACATTAATATTGGCGCTACTATGGCGTCCTCAAGCAAAGTACTCATGCTTATGACTGGTTTACAATAGAGTGAGTGAGTGGGCCACTGTTTAAATGAGAAATCAGTTTGATGCCCATTGCAGGAAGTGCTTGTGGCAAGCTTTTGGAGGGGGGTGGGACGATCGATACATTTCTTACCATGTCAGCCATATTGACCACTGACTTAGCATAGTTATTGGTGTGGCCGACAGAAAGGCGATGCTTCTTGTACTGAAGGGGGGAGGAAAAAGAAGACACACATTAGAGTAGAAAAAATCTCAAGGGAAAGTCATTCAAAATAGGTAAATATAAAAGTCATTATAATGTCAACAGGTTCTGATCAATTCTAGGGAAAACAAACAAACTGCAGAAGAAGTGTTGAGGGAATATAGGGCTAGTGCTATAGGGAATATATATATATAATATAAAGCTTTGCAGACTTTGAAAATGATTAAAATTTTATTTAGGAAATTAACATTTGGCAATAACATTTAAAATATATAATGTCCTTCATCCCATTCACTGAACTCATTTTATCTCTCATCTCATTTTCTGAACCACTTTATCCTCATTAAGGTCGAGGGGGGTGCTGAAGCCAATCACAGCTGTGACCAGTGACCTGTGATCCTATTTATGTCTAAAACTGTTCCACCAAAATTTGACAAAACATCCCCATTTTCCCAAATAGTATGCAGTCTAAAATTAAAAAGTGGGTGACTAAAAATTAACTAATTGCCTGCCATTGATAACGATAGGCATCCAATCTATTGATACTGGAGGACCAGTTGGAAAGCCTCATGTTTGTCTTTGATATCATTACAAATTCAATCCAAATTGAAGAGCTAAGCATCCCCAGATCAACTGCAATTTCTACTTTACCGGAAAAATAGCACTGTATTATACACTAATTCCAGCAATAAATTAAATGCCACTAGATGACAGTATAAAACAACCATTCTACTCATGTTAGTTGTCTTATCATGCTAAAGTATGTATACATAGTGTATATACACCATTTCAGTTTATTAGTACACATTTTAACTTTGCTATATAATTGTAAAGAACTATGGAATATTAATAATATCATTATGTGCACTGATAATAAAGGTTTGTCCATGGACTGAAAAAAATAGTACGTCGACTATATTCCATAGGAAAATTGTCTTGAAATTATAAATTGAGAACAAGGTATATCACACTTAACATGTTTATAATGCGGGAACATGCTACTACCTACCATTAAATGGTCATTGATCACCATCAACTCAAGATATTTGACTTCATCTTCAACACTTCGGGACGCATGTGGAGCCTGTAAAGAATGACCTCCATTAAATTAATCAAATAAGTTACATGTCACGTGGCGCCTAGCAACACCACATCACATCATTACTGATAAAATCGGCTGGGCTTTTGTGGCCCTCAAAGAAAATAATTCATTGAGAGGATGATCGAGAATGTGAAGGGACGCTGAGTAGGAGGAAACTGTGTTCTCTCTTTTTAGTTTTATGCAATAAAACACACCTTTTCGTGAGATGCTGGCTAATAAGTCTGTTTATACCTGTCTCTTCCTTCTACGGTGAACAACTCTTGAGCCAAGAAATGGAGGAGTGGGAAAGGCTGTCTCGGGGAAATCACCTAAAAGAGGTTATTGTTAACATTTTTCACCTTCAAAATGAATCTTTTTTTCATTAAAAACATTTAATTTTACCACCATGTAGATCATGAAGTCCATCTGGCCTCCCAGATTTGTATACCAAGTGAACATTACCCTGAAGGACAGAAAATCAGAACAAGAGTTGACACAACTGTTATTTTTTTTAATCCAGTTTCATGAAAGTCTTATAGTAAAAGTATTAATGGGTGAGCAGGCATCAATCCCAGATGACATTTTGAGACACTTAAGCAATTGTTCATTCATACATATGGCCAATCTCAAATAAAAAACTAGCCTAACTAACATCTTACAATCACACTACATTCTCACAGAAATCTATTTTTTAGTTTTTTCCTAAATGGAACAAAATAAAATAATATTAATTACAAACAAGTAGAAAAACAGCCTTCAAACGGCACTAAGGTCAACATTTACTGTTTTTGTAAACACAGTTTTACGGACTGTCCTGCTCTTAAATCAATTTAACAACTTAAAGTGACTCCATTAAATGGATAGAACCCAGTTTATACCACTCATGTGACTATTAATCTTGAATGAACTGTTTTTATTACTTTTGAATGACTTCCACTCCTCTACCGTTTATCCTCACAAGGTTCTTGGGGTGTCCTGGAGCCTATCCCACTCAACTACGGGCACCAGTCGGGGGACGCCCTGGCTTAGTGGCCAGCCTATTTCAGTAGTTTTCTCTTGAAAAGCACTAATTAGCAGAGATATCTAAATAAAATCAAGCACACAGTTTTATTATCAAGAAAGTGAAGCTTTCCGGTGTGGGTTTTCTATGGGTACTCTGATTGCCCCCCACATGATGGGATTGGATTTTACAAATTGTTACACTTTTTCTTAGATAAAAGTAAAAAGGAATAACCATTTCACAATTACAGCGCTATTTTATGGTGATTTTATGATTTATCATGTATTATATTATATATTGTTTATTTTTTTCTGTTCACGACGCCTGTTTGGTTAACCTGCGAGACTGAAAGAAGGGCAAACTAATCTCATCTTCACCTCTCTGTGGAACATCCTGTGTACGATGCCAATGCTAATGCTACTAACTTCTCAACTTGAACTGCAATCTCTGATCTGCTTTGGTGTTCAAAAAATGTCCAGCTGACATGCAGCACCATTCCTTATAAACATTAACCGTCTGTAAAAGAAGGTATGTAACCAATCAATCGTGGTGTCGAGTATTTTTGATGTCAGTTTTAATCAGATGGGTTAAGAAGAGTACCGAACGAAACTGGTTGTAACTGTGCTAACAACATACGAACGCCAGCTTCAAACTCGCCTTTAAAGTCAGATCGCCTATTTTCCTACAAAGGAAAGCATTTTCTATTACAAACGTTTAAAGATTAAACCGCTAAACTACAGATTTGGGACATAATTGAGAAGTTTGATAACCACAATGACTTATTAACTCATAGGCTGCCATTGACGGCGCTCGACGTCCAATCCATTTTGACTGGACGTCCATTCCCCTCACCCGGTCCCCGTTAGTCCCATCGAAATCATCGAAGATATGTATATTCTAAATTATCTAGAAATATTGTCCTTGTTGAGGATAAGCAGTCTGGAAAATGAATGAATAAATGAATGACTAAATATGAATATTGTATAAAACACATCCACCTATTTTAGCTTGCTCCAACCCTCACACCAGCCTCCACCACAGAGTCCCTGTTACTGTTTACTTATGAAATGAGAGCATTGTCTCCAGGGTAAATGATTTCAGGTCAATTACAATGGAGTGGTGGTGAATACAATAGGGCCACATAACGTTATGTTAGCTGTAGCTTACTTCATTAGTATCATCATTAATGTGCTCCTTTTCCACATCAGGGTATTTGGGGCTTGACAGCAAATCAATTTAATCAATTAGTAACGATAACTTTAACTCCTGCAGTATCATTTGAAATTGTTTGTGTGTTAGTTAAACCGTGAAAATGTTACTACTGAGATCTAAACATCTCATTGTTTATGCATTTCTTTCCTGCACTGTCAAGATCAACCACAATGTCTTGCCGGGACATCCACGCCACCAACGCCTTTGCTTTCTTCATCGCCTTTGTGTCTGTGGCCGGTTTAACGGTAGCAGCATTAGTCCCTCAGTGGCGCGTGACCCGTCTGGTCACCTTCAATCGCAATGCCAAGAACATCAGCGTTTATGACGGACTGTGGACCAAGTGCGTGAAGCAGGACAGCTTTTCGGGATGTTACTACTACGATGCCGAGGTACTTTCTGCATTTTGGGGTAGAGATTGGCCATTTGGTAATGCAAGCAACCCCAAATTTAAAGTTGTTTACTGTTCCTATTTTTTTAGTGGTACTCCAAAGTGGACCAACTGGACCTTAGGCTACTACAATTCTGCGTGCCAACAGGTTTGGCCTTCGGCTCTCTGGCCTTGCTACTGTGCATGGTCGGCATGTGTAAAACCTGCTGCTGCTCCGACAAGCCCGAACCAGACATCAAAACCGTCTGCTGCCTAGTGAACAACGCTGGCTGCCACCTAGTGGCCGGCGCGTTCCTTTTCTTGGGTGGCGCCGTGGCCATCGCACCCTCCGTGTGGTTCCTGTTCGGTACCAAAGCGCTAAACGACCGATACGACCACATTTTCTCAGATGGCTTTGCCCCGTACGTGTCCATAGGCTGTTCTGGAGGGCTGATGCTTGCCGCCCTGCTGATGTTCATGTGGTACTGCATGTGTAAAAAGTTGCCCTCGCCCTTCTGGTTGCCTCTTCCCTCCATGTCCTCCTCCACATCTAACCAGCCACTCACAGCCAATGGATTCCCACCGTCGCCGGTGTACGCTCCTCAAGCGTTGCCGCCGCAGGCCTACCCTCCCACGGTGATCGACACGCAGCAGTACGTACCGGCGCAGGGCTACATTCAAAGCGTGGCTGCCCCTGCGCCACCGCAAGTGTACATGTCTCAGATTTCTGCGCCGGATGGTTATGGCTCTGAAGTGGGAGGAACACAGGCCTACAGCTACGCGCCCTCTCAGAGCTACGCGCCCTCTCAAAGCTACGCGCCCTCTCAAAGTTACGCACCCTCTCAAAGTTACGCGCCAAGCTACGCCGGCAATCGCTATTCCACCCGCTCTCGGATGTCTGCCATTGAAATTGACATTCCTGTAGTGACACAGTAAGAAATGTCCTTCCAACTCAAAATTAATATTATTTTCTCAGAGCGTCAGCTGGAATTTATTGTTCTACTGTAATCGGGGATCTAAATTGCTGATGATATAAGTGAACATCAGTACAGTATATCATGCATCTCAAATATCATGGCTTGACTACATTGCGTTTTTTTTCATGGGTGAGTTTTTTTGTAAGTTCATAAAAATGGGAAAATCCACGCTGAAAGCCCCCCCCCCACCCGTCTCTGCTTGCTACTAGGACACAGCACTGAAGTTTTTTTTTTTTAATAGGGGTGACCCTACTTTGCGGTTTTTCGTTTATCGCGCCATTGGTCTACATTAACCGCGATAATCGAGGGACTACTGTAGAGTGTTTTGGACACGTTTCCGGATATGAAGGAAAATGCACAAAAAGGATATATTACGTAGAACAATACTTAAATATGTTGTAAACTACACTGAATGATTTGTGAGTGCCTGCATACTAACACTTAACTGGATGCCAAATGCCAACCATATATTAATTGGTTTTCTGTTACAGTGAAACGTCTCAATTCAAAAACACTATGGGTTTAAATTCGGTTTTCAAACTAAACCAAAAATACAACAGCATCTTGACTTGAGTTGCCGTAAAGTCTTTGTATTTTTGCATTTACTCATTAGCAGTGAATGAGCTAATTACCCTGCGCCGACTGCACAAAGTTCAACAGGATGTACTTTTACAATATTTCAGTTATTCCAGCACTGTAAAATACTACATCTTCAAAACTTGTCAAGTCTTATCTACTAATCAAGTGCTAAACTACACGTGTAGGCTTCAAATTAATGTTACTTATAAACACTTAATTTTTGACTTGATATTCCACTGTGGATTGTGTAGCCTTTCTTTTTGTAAGCCTTTACACTGAATGTCTAATGCTGTCAGTTTTATACAATTTTTGAAAATCATAAATCGGGATGAAGGGCATCGTCAATGCTACAATTTGTTTAACGAGCTGTTGCTCGTGTGATGTTGAAGAAGACCAATGCACTAATTGAGTACTAATGTTACGTACTTATCGTGCCACTTTACACTGCCTTAAACTGTTACTTTTTTGTGGTTGCTAATGTATTACAGTGTGACTTGTACAGAATGATACTGGCATAGAAGTCTTTTGTTTTTAATTTAAATGTGGTAGAAACCTTAGATAGGACTTTTAAACAATACTGAATGGATTTTCTTTTGTATTTTTTTTTATAATGTAGACAGTATAGAACTTTTATTGAAAGAAATATTTGTTGTTGTTGTATTAGTCAACAATTTTTTTTTCCACATTCACATCTTTTTCTATTAAATCTAACCTGTCATTTTAATTATGTGGTACTACTTCTTTCAGTACATAGACTAATTTGTAGAGTGAATGATAAACTAGGATAATTTGCCAATACTAGATTACTTATTTAGTTTGGTTAAATTCAGGAGGCAAAATATTTGGATAGACTCAAATTACAACAAATTACAAGGCTGACTGGGTCTGACAGTCAAGTCAATGTGGAATTATTTTGATTGGATATCCTGACTGTTCAGATAGTCAAATATTGTTTCGCCCTCAGAAACTGACAATAATGAGGTCGTTGATGTATGACGTGCCCCGGGAATTAATAAGAATCAATCTTCGTGAACACCATAATCTCAAGAGAGAGCAACGTCAGATGATTAAGATCTTATTTTTAGCTTCTTGGTGTCTAGTCTTTTCTTTGAAGTCAAGTAAGCATGTTAAATAAAGTGGCCGGCAGCATAAAATATAGCAATGCAGCTATTTGATACCACCATTTAAAAAACAAAAAAGTATTTGCTGACTTCAGTGGCCAATGAGGAAAAACCGTTTAGTTCCACAAGTACAGCACATTGCGTTATCGCTGACTGACCAGCTCCTCATTTGTCTTGGCCGGATGAAAACTGCGTACTCAGACTCTGCGGGGTGTATGCAATGGATGGGATTAAGGATTTTAACACAGATGGCTTTCATATGTTGTTTGGCTCCAAAGAGATGGGGCGGAGCTGGGGTTGCCACGGGAGACGGCATCTCGCTGAAGATGCAGACTGCCTGCCTGGCTCATGAATATAAAGCACCCAAGTGTAGCGCTGCATATGCGTTTACAGAATGGATGGTAAGAAACACCCCCTCTTTTCAGACCTTGTTATCCAATCAATTGGCTCTTCAAGCAAGCACCCCCTTAAAAAAATCTGCTATGATACCAGCGCAAGAAACATTTTTCCATCCCCCACATGCAGCCTCCTTTATCCTCACTCAAAAGCACTCATGCTTTGTCAGCTCACATTTCAAAATAAACAGTAGCTAAATCATAAAAAAAAATATTGTAACGGTATATTCACAGGACTAAAAGGAACAAATTGTAATACTGAATTTCACTTATCTACTCACGTGCAGATATAATGTTTATACTTTGGCTGGTCTTACGATTTATACTTGTGTGAAACTTGTATGCAATATATGTATATATATGTAATTATGCAAATTCTGAAATATTTCTTCACACTGACGGACATGGCCAAGAAATAAACATTTACAGTAATTTGTTGTCGTATTTTCTATGCATTGTGTAGCTAAATGACTATTAATGTTAGCTGTTAAGGGTTTTTTTTAGACCTTCGTAGCTATTATTTGTAATTATCCTTATTGTATCTGCTTTATATTCTCTTATTTCATATAGTAACTTAATACTCTGTTAGCAAAAGTTAAGTTAATGAAATTAAAATGACTAAAATCAGAAAACACTGGTTACACTCAAGTATTTTTCTCAGTGTGCAGTTCATTCAAGCTCTTTTGGCAATTTCACGATTACTATATTCTGACATTTCGATTTATCGTTAAATGTTTTATAAATGGGGATAAAAACTATTTTCTTCCTTCTCCGAGCAAATTTGCTTGAAAAAGCAACTCCTGATTTTGATAAACAAAGAAAAAGTCAAAGATGTATCTAGCCTGCTCATCATTTTGGTTATTTTAGCTGACCAACTGCAAGGGTTTACATAAATATTCCACAATGAGTTGTTAATGGTGCACCCTTGTGGAAAAAAAGAACCACATATGGTCATTTATGCTTGCGCATGCCAACGGCCTCTCAGCATCTTCCATCAAAGTGTACGCCATCACACCATGTGGTCAACCCTGGGAACACCTGGCAATGTGCACCTGCTGATTAACTGCTGCCTAATGCGCTTTCATGGCATACAAGCAAGTAGACATTGGATACTAGAAAATATGGCGACTGTGCAGGAAAAGATGGAGTTCCAAAATGGCTGAAACGCACATCCATCCTCCTGCCCTGATTTTGGTTTTAACATTATAACAGAAAACTCATGACATCCACATAATGGTGCTCAGAAGCTTTTAGAGGGCGTGAGCAGAAACTATAGCCAAAAGAGAACTCTTACTAATCGACTATTCAAGTCACTTGTCCCAGAATCATAACGGTTTCTCCCATCTGTTTGTCAACCTCCATAAACCAAGAAGAAACCTGCCAATTTTTGTTGAACAGACGGACTGTCCCCTTATAAAAACACAATAACGATTTTCTGGACTTTGCCAACTTTGATTCAGAGGCGCTATTTGACTTTGACTGGTCATCGTAAAACAGAGAAACAGCCAATGAGATTCACGTTATTGCGGTCTATATAAATCCAAGCAGTGTACCAAAGACAGGAAGGTAAACCACTACGCACAATCTCACAACCCACCACAAAACAGTGGAACAAGAGCTCCCTCTACAAATAAACAAAATAATCACTGCCCTAATAGCATGCACAGTTCAGTTGTATTTCACTTTTTGGTACAATGCATTTAAACTCTGCATGTTTAGGAATAATTTGTTTTTAAACCTTCATTTTAAAAACAAGTGCAATCGATGAGTTATTGTCAATTGTTATTTTCTACAGTATTTTAACAAAAACTTCATATATTTGCATGACAAACTCATTCAAAAACCACCAAGCCATGTAGTGTCAAACACAGTTTTCTCCACGGGCCACATTGACTAAATCACATAGTACTGATTGTACGGCACTCTTGTTTAAATAATAGAAGACTCTGATTCTTTATGTATACAGTATGAATGAGCTACAAAAGGATACACATTTGGCACTACTGCACCAGGCCAATCCCTGCTTTAAACTCTATAACGGACACTTTTTTTGCTACGAACGTCTGCCCTTTGAGCATTTACTGCCACAGACATTTAATATGTCATATAAGCGAATAAGTATGGACATATGTGCAAGCCAAAGTCCTTTCTCTCTTTTATCTCTTCTCCCTTTTGCCGATTAACGGACAAATCACGCATCTCCTGAACATTTTAATTAGAGTAGGCCCACAAAATCTGAGTCACAGACGTGTCTCGAGGCAATATCAGGCCCGTGTTCTGCTTTCCACTATGATACCTTTAATCGTTGTCTAATTAGCGCGAGATTTCTTTTTAAGGTGACCGTGTTGCTTTGTTCTGAGAGTTTGCAGGAAGATTGGCAATGCCTCGTGTATTAAGGGGCAAAGGGGGGTAAGCGACTCTGATTTCAATCCATTTCCCAAGGCAGATTATACAGCGACATGGGTGTGAAGAGACGACAGCACTTACGTGATTCACGGCGCCCTCTCCTCCCGGTTCAATCAGATATGTGTGATTGCCATCGAAAAACATCCCACTGAAAAAGAATGAAGAAAGAGTACATATGAACATAAAGAGCTATACAGTCAAATCTCATTAGCATGCAGGTAAAACCGTTTTTATTGCTTTATTTTCTCATGTTATCCATCAGCTTTGTCCAAATTGATTTCAGTCACCCATAATGGGATCACAAAAAGGAAAAAGAAGAATAGAATGTACTGTGTGACAGAAAGTGAGCAATATTTAATCTAGAAAGCTAGTTTTTCCCTTAACCTACGCTTGACACCAGATCACATTTCAAAGTAAACATCTAAATTATAAAAACACATTGTAACGGTATATTCATAGGACTAAAAAGGAACAAATTGTAATACTGAATTTCATTTATCGGACTCCTGACCCCAAAAAAATGAAATAACATAATTAGCCAAGTAACACTTAAATAAATCGTGCTTAACACATAATAATCGTACATATGCTTTGTCTTAATCATGATATGAACCCATAAATAAAACAAATACGTATGAAAACACATTCAGTCATTGATTGAAGTATAGAATTAATATTTGAACATTTCTATTGAAAGGCATCATTTTTCGCCTATGTTGATTTAGATTGGATTGAGTAATTAGTATGTCAGCCTCACAATTTTTGGGTCCTGGGTTCAAATCTAGGTCTGTCCACCTGTTTTGAATTTGCATGTTCTCCCTGGGCCTGCGTGGGTTTTCTCCGGGTACTTCGGTTTCCTCCCACATTCCAAAAACATGCATTGTAGGCTGATTGGACACTCTAAATTGCCCCTAGGTATGGGTGTGAGTGTGAATGTTTGTCCCTCTCATCATGGCCAGTGAATCCTTTGTTTTTTTTCTCAGGATGTGATTCAATGACTAGGAAAGTCATAAAGTCAAATGCTTGACCGTCCCGAAATAACTGACGCATGTTGTGTTAATGAATGCATTGAAAAAAAAGTACTCCATTTAATAAGTCATAGATCAAAGTTTCTCATTGAGCATCTATCCGAAGGTCTTTGCGAGAACCTGAAATGACCGCGCTTGTCCTTTAATTAACTTCATCTGAAGCTTTTAGAAGATTGGCTGTCTCAAGCGATGTGACCTCTTGCATACCATTTATGTATTTTCCCCTGCCTTTCAATACTCACTGTAAGAAATAATCTTATATTATAATAATAAATATATATTTTCTAAATCAATCAAATCAAAATATATAAATAAAACAATTAAATAACAATACATTTGGCCATTAGGTGCAACCAGTTCAGCGTGTAGTAGGAGTATAGGAGTCGAAATATAACAAAACAAACGCGCATATTTATACATATATGAGAAATATCCACCTTATTTTTTTGATAACAGTTACCGGGTGATGCTTTAAAAAGAAACATTGAACATATTCCAAAGTTTGGAACCCTTACAAAAGCTGCCTACACATAC
This sequence comes from Stigmatopora nigra, assembly GCF_051989575.1. NCBI lineage: Eukaryota > Metazoa > Chordata > Actinopteri > Syngnathiformes > Syngnathidae > Stigmatopora > Stigmatopora nigra. Next base: position 1,175,788 of record NC_135514.1, read on the forward strand.
ATACACTATCTTTCTACAGTACTGTGTGTATTATGTACCTCATATATTGATATTCCACTAAAGGAATATGAGCCGTTGGTGAACGATCATCTGACATGGCGGCTCACGATGCATAAGTGTCTTTGTGAGCAGGATGGATATTATTGTAAATACCTGACGCAGCTTATGGGAAGTACTTTATCCGCAAAGTCTGACACTGGAGTCAGCCCACATGCGAACGTGGCCACACTCAAAATCGTGCATGCCTCTGTTCTTCCTATGACATACAGTATTTACTGCTAGAATACAGAAAGTGAAGACTAGAACCTTTAAACGCTAGAACATCTCAGCTTTGACTCAAAACAATAGAATGTGACGGTATCTTTAGGGGGCACTCATTAGTTTTGGGTCCACTGAAATAGCGTGTTTTCAAAACTTGCAAATAAGTAGTTATCACAAAACCTTTTGCGTATGCTATTGTCCTGCCTGACCTCCCTGCTTCCCTACGATTGGGTCCACCCCCGTTTTCAGGTCTAGACTATGTGACAAGATGCTATAATTGCTTTACATTAGTTATTTTTCCTAATCCAAATTATTCATACGATAGTCTTTGGTGTTTAGATAAATCTTAGAGTCTGCCAACAAATACAAATGGTATAGCAGTCACATTGCAATGGACTTGAAATAAAAACATTGAACATCGGGGTTGACAACAGCACTGAATAATGCAAATGTTATTAAATCAGTCTCAGTCTGCATAAGGTCCCCACTTTCCTGTTTATGGCTCCAGTTTTTTAACTAGGTCTGCAATGTCTTGTGTGTCTTATGTCTGTCTTGCTGCTGCAATCAAGAAATACGGGATGAAATAAACTCCTAACCCCAACTAACTCCACCTAACCCCACCTAACTCCACTCAACCCCACTCAACCCCACCCAACCCCACCCAACCCCACCCAACCTAACACAACCCAACTCAACCCAACTCAACCCAAATCAACCCAACCCAACCTAACCCAACCTAAAAAAGACGGTTTCTTCCCTGCATTGATGTGTAGACGCTCAGTTAAGCATTCAGAAAATCCAAATATGTCCAAAAGAGATGGCAGAAAGTCAATCAAGTCATTCAAATCGACTGTGATGAACAATGGGAACTATCATTTTGTAAATATAGTCTTTAAAAACACAAATCAATCAAAACATAACGCCTGGTGAAATAAAACATGCAGCTTCGAGAAATGGGAAACCCTCACACTTTAATCACACCGAATATTTTTGTGCATTTATACACTTATCCGGGTATTCAATAATCGCAGCAGACGCTTAAAGTGTTTATTAACACACTTCTGAAATATGTCAGTGCAACTGAAAACATGTGTTCTTGGTATTTATTTGCATTTTGTGTGTATATATTGTTTTACACTCGATGTACACAAGAGCAAAGATGCAAATATAATCCTCAAATAAATGATAGCAGTATAGGAAGTCTACCTGATAAATAAAGGCTACTTTGCAGAGATGTTTTGAACTACCGGTCTGTGTAAAGATGTTAAAACAAAGCAGAGGCTGACTAAATTGAATCAGCATTGATGTCATTGCTAGATGGAAACATGACACAGCTTTGCTAACTCATTTCGTTTATAAACACATATTTTATGTACTTACTGTAGCCCATGACAAGTGGAAAGAGCTGCGAAGGAATGAGGAATGTCTCTGACTTTCCCTTGATAGTAGCAGTGCTCTCCGCCCTGTTAACAAACAAAAATGGTGATGTTTGCTTAAATCCTACATTTTTTTCTCCTAAAAACACTGACCTACATTCACCACGGGTATTCAAAATTTACTTCATGAAAATATATGAATGTCCTTTGCAGTAAAGATGTTGTAGATAAGCATTTTAATTACATGAACACAGATTGTCAGCATTGTTTTGATATAATAGTACTAAGAATGGGATTGTTAACTTTTTAAACAATTGATTTAGAATTGTATTACAAATGAAATTAAAAATGGGATGTTTACTCCAAAATTGCAGTCAGTTTTTTTCTTACATGAAAAAAAATCCTTACAGATGGCTAGTTACTATGTTGCAAACAAATAAACTTAGTCTCCATATACTTTGTAAAACATAAGTGGTTAATAAACATTGCATTCCAGTCTGTTTCGATCCTATTTAATTGAATGTTACTATGTTTTAATATATGTAGGCAATTTATAGTCAACACGTAAGCGAGCGTCTCTCGTGTGTTATTCTTGAATATGTGAACTGATGTTGACTACTTGGCAACTTTAGCACATCTGCTCTTGAAACAGTCCAACTGTATGCATCTTCTAAAACTCCAATAGGAAAACCCATTCATTTTGCAAAGAAGTGTGCATGGTCTAAGTGCTCGGTGAGGCCATCTCTTCCTGCCTACTTCCTCACTGCCCAACAGCCATTAGGAAAACAGGAAGCCCAATTCCCCTAGGAAACTCTGCTTTTATCAGGATCAATTACCAGCATGATGTAGCGCAAACCGTCACAACGCACCGCAATACGCCAGCCTGTTCTACGGAGTCTAATGCTCACTATGTGAAATTATTCAAACTTTGTGTTCCACATTGCATTCCAGCAGTGAGTGCAAAGGATGCTGCAGTGACGCTAACTCACTGCATTATTTTACTGAACTTTCTTCCATCTATAGCTAATTTTAGCTTCATAAGAAGTACATTTTAGTATAGCGTCGGTGCTTCTTGGAGATGTAGTGACAGCAAATGTCAAATACGGCCTTTTTAATGCTCTTGACGTGAAGCTGCTGGGTCAACACACAGGACTAATTAAGTACAATTGATTATGGCCATGTTCCATGTAGGTAGGGGAAGGGCTGATGTACATGCAGGCTCTTTCTGAGGATCTTGACATACTCAACAGGACAGAGATATGCATCCTGGACATGTCTTGCATTTATAAATAAAATCAATTCCTGTCAAATATGTTATGGGAAGAAGTAAAAAACGAAGTCGATGGCGTTTGTGCCTATTAATCCGAAATGGCCAAACATATACATATACACATACACCTACATATATACACCTACATATATACACCTACATATATACACCTACATATATACACCTACATATATACACCTACATATATACACCTACATATATACACCTACATATATACACCTACATATATACACGTATACACTTATACGCATATACGCGTATACGCATATACGCGTATACGCATATACGCGTATACGCATATACGCATATACGCATATACGCATATACGCATATACGCATATACGCATATACGCGTATACGCGTATACGCATATACGCATATACACACATACACACATACACACATACACACATACACACGTACACACGTACACACGTACACACGTACACACGTATACACATATACACATATACACATATACACATATACACATATATATATACATATCCACATATATATACACATATATACATATATGCATAAATATACACACAGTTCATTGAAAAGGAATCAAATATTGTATATTAGTTTACAAAGTAACTCCTAATGCTAAAATAAATTGTGACTTGATGTATTTGATGTTAGAGCAGATGTCATATTGTTTTCCTTATGGCTTTTTATCCTACTATATACATGTTATTTCAGCTACTTTCATTCCACTGAAATCTAGTAGTGTTTGATTCCAACAAATAATTGTTAGTCAATATTGAAGGAGCCAGAGAGGAACGAACAGCATCAATGGATGCAAATATGCCATTAAAGAAATAGTATAAATGCCCATTTGGAATATGACAGCAGCACGCATTTAGATTTAAAGTAGATAGAAAAAAGATTTGCAGAATCTTACAGCAGTGACGACGGTCTTCCCTTTCTCAGACAAATGCTTCTCCACGTACTCTGACGACAGCAGATCACTGAAAAAAGAGAAGAAAATGGAACAAAATTAGGTAAGAACTGAAATTTTCATTCAAGTGTCACTCTGCGGTTTCTGCTTTAGATTTGTCCGAATGATCTTATTCTGTCACAACATTTCAAAGCATCCGCATGGCTAATTATGACGTTGGATGAGGGGCAATGCTATTTCTAGACCGCAAACTCAATTAACCAAACGTTTCTTTGAGATGGTCCATATATATAAGTGCAAATGTGTGCATATTTTTCATTGCGTTGAAGGACAAATGGAGGTCACAGAAAGGAACAGAAACTCCAGGAGAATAGGAAGACAAGAGGAAGTGAAACCAGTATGTGACTGTGTGTGTGCTCTTTACATCAGCAAGTTTCCCAAAGGACACACACACACATACAGTCCTAGCAAAGATGCATTTCCATAATGAACATTGTGTCACTAAGATAGCATTGTATCTTCCGGAATAGCAGTTGAACTATTTGTTTGCATGGGCCTACAATTTTATTTTTTTTATAGCGACAGCCGCAAGAAGGGAGCCCGAGGCGTGTGAGCCAGTATTCCGTTACACCTTTCTCTCCCATAATGATCTTATACGCAGTGTGAGTGAGTGTGCGAACAGATTTCCTCAATTAGTGGCTATTCCAGGGAAAACTTAAAATTTTAAAGGACTGTGGAACTTGAACAATGTGTGGGTGTGGGATAGAACCCTTGATTTTTGTACTGTGAGGCCGAAACGCTAACCACTTTGTCACCGGGCTGCGAAAAAGTATTTCAATGTCAACCAATTTTATTGTAAACATCAGAGAGGTATAATACTAATATGATTTGATATATACCAAACCGTTTGCAAACCCATCAATATTTAATTGAGTTTTTATAAGGAAATTCCCCCAATTTTAGTCGTTCCAGCTTTTCGTTAGTTACGAACGCTGCCTTTAGCCAATCAGCCTTCTTGGACAATCTTCACACCTAAACTAGCGAGGCCATTGATGCATTGAAGATTACAGAAAATCACAAGTAAAGGGCAGGGAACAAATCCAAGTTTAACGAAGAGGGCAATGAAATGTTTTCATGTTGTAACCTGCTAAGCCAACGTAAGCAAAAGTGATTTTAACACCAAGTAAGGCAACTATTTAATTCTTTAAAACTGATCATTTTGGTGCAAAGTAACACTACTGTTTCTGTTTACCTACATGGGGAAGGAAAATCGCAGTGGATGGATATTTTTTCCGCCAAAATGGGCTACTTTATGATTTCTTGTCTTACACATGGCACATTTTTTGACTATTGCATCTTAAACTCTGAAGTTATTCATTGGTAAAAAAAAAAAATAATAATAATATAGGATATTTTAAATGCAATGCACAGAGGTTTTAAAACAAAATCAACTCAATTTAGGAAAAAAACTATGAGCCAACACTAATTGTACTAAAAATTAAAATTTTAAAATGTACTAAAAATAAAATTTTGCAGTGTCAAATTTGAATCAAAAATGACCCATAAATGTGCATAAAAATGTTCCCAAAGTATTATTTGCGAGCTTTTTCTCGTGCACAACAGCATGCAAGAAACAGACGGGTCTGGAAGACGAATGGCTGTTTCAGTGTGCTCGGCTAATAAAACCAAACAGAGATAGGCGGGAGATAAAATGGAAAGATGGAGGAACGGTCATCATGGGGGGAATAAAGACGCAGCAAATGTTAACGAGAGGGAGGTGTCAACGCAGACCTCGGGGCTTGATCTTCTATCTCATCATGCAAAGCTCCAAGGTCCTTCCGGGAAAAAACCCTGCAGCATCACAACGGTGTAATAAGAGTTGAGAAGCTCACTTGTCAGCCTCTGATTGCGCACCATTGCTCACCTCAAATAACCGGGGAACACAATAAACACGCCTAGATGACAGGACGAAAGAATCGCAACTACACATTCGTGATGAAGACAAGCGTGGGTCAAAGGCGCACTGTTGGCCTTTGTTCTTCTGGGATGTGTGTTTATGATTCACAGCTTGTGATCTTTATCCATGCTGAGCAAGCCTTTGGGGGAGGGGGCATGACAATCGCAGCTTCTGACGGAGGGGGCTCTGATAACACATTTCGGTTGGAATTCTTTGAGGATTTAAATAATTTAATTTGACAAAGACGCAAAATCTCAACGACCGTGACACTCCCCTCCAGTGCCTCTCCCTACTGCTAAATTCCAGCAATTTCTGATGGAGCATTGTCGGATACTTTTTACTGTATGACAATGTACAAGATGAATAGTAAGAATATCACTTAATGATGCAAAGCTCCAATGTAACAAAATTAATGTTACAAAGTGATGTCTTTTTTTAAAATGTGACATTATATATATATATATATATATATATATATATATATATATATATATATATATATATATATATATATATATATATATATATATATATATATATATATATATATATATATATATATATATATATATATATATATACATAGGGCTCGCGGGGGTGTAGGAGCCCATCCCAGCTAACTTTGGGCAGTAGAAGGGGGACACCCTAAATTGCTTGCCATCCAATCACAGGGCAGAAGGAGACAAACAACCAATCACGCATACCCATGGATAATTTAGAGTACTTTTAACCTTTAAATGGAAATTGACTATTTTTTGTTATCCCACAAATGTGGATGCCAAGTCTCATCTATCCATCCATCTTTTTCCGCTAACCCTCGCAGTTAAAATACATTAGATGGCTACCACCGTCAATGATGAAGAATCTTGATGGATAATAGCCCTCGGCTAGAATCATACATATTTACATATATATTCATTAACATGAATATAATTATGTTCATTTAGGAGTAGTTCCCTGGGAGGTCTCTGACTAACACAGCATTTGACTCTTATTCGAACAAGGTATCAAAAATGTCTCAATTTCAGCGTAAAGATCATGTTTCAAGTCCCCTTGCTTAAAATTCGTCTCACAAATATCACCAGGCCTCGCATGGATCGCAGCACAAATGTTGTAAGTGTGCGGAGGGATTGGCATAAAACGTGATGCTACCATTCTTTAATTGTTCCCAGAAAGGAGTGCTGACAAAAAACAAGCCTGAATTTGGAGTGCTGGATGAGGAGAGAAAATAGTGGGGGGTGGGGACTTTCTTTAGGGATGCCTGCAGCTGCCATCACCTAAACACCCCCACCTAACCCGAACCGAGGCCTCATTAAAGGTCTCCTGGCTATAACTCATTCCCTCATCAATCACCTGAGAAATAAAGTGGTATTTTTTTTACAAGAACAGCAGTCAAAACAACATTACAAAGCAGCAAATCTTGGATTAGATAACATTTTTTGCTTTGTTTGGAAAGACTTGGACGATGGGGGAAAAACTAGGTTAGGACAGTTGCTTAAGCACGCAACATAGAGAAAGAGCTAATACAGTTGCATAATACAGTATGGGATGAGAACATGCACATTTGCGTGCACTCAGGGTGAAATTGCCGTTTCCACTTACTGTATCACGTAGGTGAACCCTACAGTCAGCATTATAGTTCAGTTTTTTTTAATATGGTTGTCCTGATCCCATATACACCATGAATTGGTGGCCAGCACAAGGAGACAAAGGACAACCATTCACGCTCACACTCATCTATAGCACTGGGGGCTTCATCTAAATTTAGTTTTTCATTTTCAATATGCATCTCATTAGCCCAAACGCATGAATATGTCTGCAATTATTTATTTGTCTTCCAAGCTGCTTATCCTCACAAGGTTCGTGGGAGTCTGCAATTGATTAATGTCATTAATCAACAACAACAAATAAACAGGAAAATAATCAATAAATAATAATTATATTTATTTAAAATATATATTTTATAATTATATAATATCATTATATACCATATTGTGTTTGGTTATTCTGTTTTACATGAATAAACTAAAAAAAAAAAGAGTTCAAAAAAGTTACACATTTCGCTACTGAATACAGTGACAACTAAAGAGCTTAAAAGATCAATGAATTAATCCATTTTACACCGTGCGGTAAATCCCAAGTGCTTATCTCTGCTTCTAAAATTAACATTTAATCAATATTTCTCAAAACACCAACATTTTCTCCTGATTTGGCCATCACGACTGGATTGAAAAAAATCTTTCATTTGTTTTATTAGTTATTTTTGTTGTTCCTGCTAAATAAAACAAACGTGAAACCAATTTGGGGGGCAGAAAGCTAGGGCCCTCTTAACTGTTCTCAAAAAGTAAATAAATAAATCAAACTTAACAAAACCAACCCCTAACAACTCCCTCTTTCATTTTGAACACATGCACGTGTGTGTTTATGAAAAAGTAGGAGATCGGACGAGGGAAGTATTTATACATTACAAGACACTCCCTTTCAAGTAGCGCTACAGTACCTCATATAAACATACAAACACACGGTATCCACTCGATATTTCACCATCTGCTCTTCTCCACCCACTCAACAGCAGCAAGACTTGCGGGGGCTTAAAAAGACACCCACACATCCTACACTCTCCTTTTTTCCAGTTCTCCTATACTTTATCAACCTTAACTTCCCATCCCCCCTCCCACACACACACACACACACACACACACACACACACACACACACACGTGTGGTTGATAAGGCATCCTCACGAAATCAAATCACGTCTCCTTTCAATAATTTACCGAATAAGTAGCAGAGGCGAGACAAGGATGGATGTACAAATGGAAATGAAGAGCAGCACTGGCTTGTGTCTGTATCCTCAAGCTTTTGGTACTTGATAAAGAGATTTAAATCACATATGTGACCATGTGGAAGGTCGCGTGGGTACCAGAGCACAATGTTCGGCCCCCTCAGCAACTTTTATGCTCCAAGGCAGCAACGTGAAGCCTCCGCATAGACGTGAGTTCAAGTGTTTCAACCTCAGCAAAGTATGTTTTCTCATGGTACAAGATGCTCACTAGTTGTATAAACTGAGGTTATAGAGGGAGGGGATGTAAAAAGAAAAAAACTACAATGTCCAAGTCAATTGGACTACAGTAATCCCTCGAATATCGCGGATATTGTAGACCAGACATGGCCGCGATAATCAAAAAAACGCAAAGTAGGATTGCCCCTATAAATAATACATATACCATACTAAATGTTTTCGCACCTGTACAAAAGTCAATTATCACCAAGTCTATTTATTAAATATTACACTTCTAAGCATATGAAAAGCCTGTAAGGTATTAATATCTAAATAGGAACCAGAACAGTGCATAGAGTTAAATAAATGAAAAATATGTAGGATCATTTGTAATCCTTTGTTTTCTTCCTCTGATCCTTTTTTTAATGTTTACGCTAGTACATTTTTTTTCTAATTAGTTCATCAGATCTTGATTTTTAATTAGGGCACCACTTAATGTCCCATTTCTCCATCCGAAACCCAACAGATGACAACATTGGAGCAGCTGTTTTCAAGCTCCGTGTGTCCTTGATTAGCTCAAGACAACCCCCGTTGTTTGCACATATTAATCAAACTACCATTTTTGGGGGGTATTTACTCAGACTTTCAGTTGGAAAAAATGCTTGTAGAAGAGTCATAACAATAAATCCGAATCTCATTGATTACACTAGAGGACACAATTTTAGTTGAATTATGTCTGCCAGCTGTTTTTAAATTATTTCTGGGTGCGTAATTCTAAACTTACATCACTTTTTTTTTGTTTTTGGATATTTGTTTTAATAACTTACATGAAAAACACTGTACTTAACATATGTTTGTGTTGTATTTAAATTACTGACTTAAAATGATAAAGGAATGAAACAGGCTTATATTTTAAATGGCATGTCTAATTATGATGTGCAATTAGTATCAAGATAGCAAGTAGGTAAACTGTGAAGAATAAAAATGATGTGTGACACTCATTTTGGATTTCGGACCCACATTCACAGCACTTAAATCTCAAGAGGGCCAGACTGGTATATTTTGCCCTCATAAGTTATGAATAGCATCAATTCATTTTTCACACTCATTTCCCTTAATAATAATTGCACACACACACCATAGTATTCACAAAAATAAATAATCTCATTCACTGATGCTCATTTAGTTCTGAATTTTCTTTTTAAATCAATAAAACAGACAACACAAATCTATCTTCCATCCATTCTTTCATTAGCACATCGTATTATGAAAGAAAATATTATGTAGACATGATTATACTTTTATAGACGGCGCATTTCCATCGCCACTTTGAAATCCTAATCACTTTTCCCGCTACCTTGTGAATAATTGCATCAAAATGCATTATGTTATGCACACACTTTTTATATGATATATCTATAGGTCAAAAACAAAATCAGCAATAAGCAATATTAGCAACATCAGATAAATTCAGGCCTTTTTTGGAACGGTGTACAAGCCATGTTTTGCCTCGTCCATCCCCCAACCCTCACACATGTTCAAATGGCATGCACACACACATGCACAAACACCCTCCATACAGATGAATAATGCATTTTTCATTCCCGATAACAGTGCATTAGCTTAAAGAGCATGTCTGTGTGCAGGAAAGCTGACGCAAAACGAGTAGGAATAACAATCCGCCGAGCATTTGTCAGCATCAATGCTACACACGAGAGGGACGTAAACCTTCTTGTTTCTCTTTTGTAACAGTGCAGAAATAATGTAAGACCAACAGTACCATCCAACTTGCTCCCACTTATTCCTACCGGGGGTAATTTTAGATTTGAAGCTCCTCTGAGGATGAATAACGTTTATTATTACATGGTACGATGAGCAATATTGGATTCGATGTTTCTACACCTTCATTCATGTTTTGATCATCCCAAATAACTAAAGTCCTTTCACAAAATAACATATTGCTACCATGGTGGTTGCCTTCCATAATATTGTGTATTTTCCAATGTTCATTGAATTATTTTGTGATATTTTGTAATGAAATGGGAGGTGCCTAATGATGGCGGCTGCAACAATTTTTAACCACATCACATTGAAGCTTCACATATAAAAACATGAATCATATGTACCTACATGTATGTGTTCATTGTGACCATACAGACGTGCAATCTGTACCAAACAACAGTGCTCCTATGTTTTTATTTTTATTTTTTACTCCCTTTGAAAGCCTCAAAATACACACCCTCCACTTTAATCTTATCTATTATTCACCAGGAGCAGGTGGGGACGGGGTACAAGGGTATGGAGATGAATGGAGGGAGGAGAAGTGTGTGCTTGGTTGAGGATGATCAACACAAAAAAGGGGGCAACCCCCATCAATCCTATGAGCAACTCTTCCACCCGCTCTTGTCCAATAAATGTAAATGTAAATAACACAGATGAAGGAGTAGAAGCCAGACAAAGACAATGATGGAGGAGGTTCGCATAGATCCCTCCTCCAAATATACTGACGCACTACATGTGGGCATATGTCAATAGAGTCTGGCAAACAAACACTACAAGGGCTACTTTAAACAATAAAGAGATTACTGAAGGACAAATGAAAAAAAATTATGGCAACCAGCCAGGTAAAAGATGATGTTTAAAAAAACAATAACTAAACATTGTGTGTGGTTGTCTTGGACAAACTAATTAAACGTCAGGGATGATTGTGATTATTTGTAGGCATCATGTTTGTGAGACAAGGAATGGGTTCATGTAGTGTGAGTGTGTGAATAGATGACACGCATGCACCAAAAGTGGGAAAGTGTCCCTCATGAGAAATGAGAAAGTGGGACTAGAATTGGGACACATACCAGTAGTGTCAATCACCAGCCAAAACAGCTCTATCCCACATGCTCTATTTTACAACTCAACCAGTACACACTGTAATACACTATTTAATTATCTTTTTATAGGTTACATCAATGAGTGGTTAGGCATTTCTGGCTATTGATGATTAGAACTGGGTATTAGATTATTTCCATGGAAAGAAATCACAAAGTATATATATGAACCTCCATCTATTGAATTACATTTTCTATAAAATTATTTTGCTTAAGCGCTTCACTTCATTAAAGTTCCAGAGGACTTTCTTCAAGGCATTTTGTGAACCATTTTTCCTCACAAGAGTCACTTTTTTCCACCTCATTTCATTTTTATTCTATGTTTTCAGTACATATTGGTGTGTTCACTTTATGGCAAAGCTTTAAATGTTATTGTACTTGTATAATTACAATAAAGGCATTCAAAATTTCAAACTCCCCGCCTACTGAGGGACTGTGTGGTAACTTCAGTCTGACAATGTCTTGTGTCTTGTGTCTGGTTTGCTACTGCAACCCAAGAAATTTCCGTGATGAAATAAAATTCTAATCTAATCAATCCATTCCATTTTCTGCTAAAACTGTATTCATTTATACATCTTCACATCCTTTGTGGTTCCATATTGGCCCGTTGCTGAGACTATTGGTATCCACAGCCACAGTGGTTAAAGTGGAGCCTGTAGTAGATGGTTGGTAGCTAATTCCCTTTTACAGTCAGTTTAAATGGGATTTCACTCTTGTGCTTGCTTTCAAGACCATACAGTGAGGAGGGCAGAGGATTATGCTTGAGAAGGACGCGCACCATGTCATCAAACTCCTCCCGCTGAGATTCTAAACTACGTTGACAAAACGACCAGCTGAGCTGAAAATGTACAGGGCTCGGGTACGATCTTGGGGATGTGAAAGAATGTGAGGCGGAAGTCAAGAGTGAAGAGGGAGTGAGGAAAGTGAGTCACTCACTTACCATCAGTAGTGATCAATATCAGTGTCTGACAGCACAATGCTTCAGCTTTTACCGTAAATCATGCGCTACTATCAAGGAGACTCTCATAACAAACAAACTCTTCAAACACATACTGTGCACACCCACTCTGAGTGCACCAGAAAATGATTCTGGAGAAGCCAAATAAGCAAAAAGCCACCCTTTTTTTGTCTCTTAAGTACAACTGCATTACCGACCGGAGTGACTTGACAACTTTTGTTGCACACGGCAACGGGGAAACTAGAAAGAATTTACTGCAGTACTGATGTCCAAAAAGTTAAAAGAACTCACTGATTAAGCTCCACATCCAAAGTGAACGTCCTGCCAAAAGCCTCCACTTGAAAGCTGGCCTGGGCCACGTGGTTCACCTGAAAGTGTATATGTGGGGGGAAAAAAGGCCATCAGTTAAATCTATTAGCATATTTATGAGTCAGAGAACCTAATAAAATGCATGCATCAGATAAATGAACACGGATGGATGGACACAGGCAATTGCCAGCGACAAAATGGCTGCTTATGAAGACATCAATGTTGATTAAGATATCAAGTCATCGACATTCTTTGTTTCTGGTATTGAAAATAATGAAATTTAATGTGGGCACACATTCATTTGTTTGTTGTTGTTGTTATTGTTGTTTTTGGTGCACTTCCCTCCTTATTTATGTTGTGACTACTTATTATATTGACTTATGTTTACTAGTTTTCACAATTTTGCCTTGGCTGTGCACCAAGAGTGAACAAAAAGAGGAGAGGGAAGTGTTGGTGCACAACTTTGGATTCTAATGACAAAATAATCATACAAATAGAAAAAACTGGGACAAAGGGAACCTAATCAAACTTAGACAGGTGAGACAAACCACAAATGTTGAGGAAAACATCACTTACTCAATCCAATACAGGGAAACACAATGCAATAATTCCACAACATACCATCTGTTTAAATTAACAGACAGGGGTTGATTACAAAATACAAAAACCTGGTCACACAAGGGAAGGGAGGCTAGGAGGGACACAATAGGTCAAAAGCATATAAAATAATCACATGGACACCACACACAAGTGGAACCCACACATTCACACAAAAACCCAACAAAAAAAGACTATTATTTAATTTATTAATTAATTTATTTATTTTAATGTTTGTTTGTTGTTGTTACTTTTGCATTTCATGGTAAAGCTTTAAACCTCATTATACTTGTACAAAATACAATAAAAGCATTCAATTCAATTGAGTTTGTGCTGCAAATATGAAAAGATTCAATATGGTTGGACTGAAACAGACTATACAGTTTCTGGATTAGAACATTGATATTATACGTATAGAATATAAAATACAATATGCATTACCGAGGTCGTATGAATGTAATTTGAAGTTGGATTCTCATTCCTATTCTGAATTGGACGCAGATGGTGCACGCGCCTTGATTCATTCATTCATTCATTCTACATCCCTCAGGGTCATTGAAACCCCACCAACAATCATTCCAGTGGTCCCGCCCCCTTCCATTGGCTGGCTTCATCACAACATGGATTCTACAGGATCTCAGCATGGGGGGGAAGGAAGGGTCAGTTCCTTGTGCTTAACCAAGAGTGACCTTGGAGCACACTCTCTATTGTTTGCAAGCATGTCTCTACTCCGTTAAATGCAATTATTATATGTATATATACATATATAGTATATAATATATATGTATATATATAGTGGGGGGAGATGACATTCATTGTGTGCTTTGTAATCCACTAGCAGTTACATTATTGATTTGCAAGTTTTCATTCCATACTTTCCACTTTCCACAGACCATAAGCAAATAGACACACCAACACACCCAGGTTAGTTCCATTTGCAAGGTTTGTTTTTCCACCAAGTACATCATTTTGTGCAACTGCTCTACTGTTGGTGTTGATATTTGTGTCTGAGATTTATAAATAGCCCTGAGAGCCTATGAATAACATCCAGCGTATGTGACATCCTTTGAAAACTACTGGACAGGTTTGTTTTTAGATGTGTGGTGCTAAAAAAAAAAAAAAAGTAGTAACTGATCAAAATATTCTGGGATGAGGCTGCAGATGATTGCTATCTCTCTTGAGACTTTCTCTGCTTCAACTTATAATAGCCAATTTCTATATAAATGGCACTTGGTTGAAATATACAAACAATTTCACCCAGTTATTGTTGAGTGGTTTGCAGTATCCTCCTCCTTTTTCTCATTTAATATTTAAATTTGAATCACTCATTTAGAAAGTACTTTTCATTGTTCTCATAACACATGATGTGATGTGTCAGTGAGAATATGCACATTTCAATTTAGCACATGGGTGCTTTTATCGTGTTTGGGGTGTTATAAGGGACAAAGGTTTAACAAGCGCTACCATCTGGAGCTCACGACACACTCTGAGACCCACACAAGGCCCACCCACAATAGATGACACGACATGGTAGGGTGACGCTAAATGATTATTTTTTGTTAAAAATGGACCCATCAGACACGCTGCTTCGCAAGAATGGCTCACAGTTACAGCCAGGACTGCAGAACATTGCTTATTATGAACTCTACTCTTACACACATCTCTGTGTTTTTTGTTGCTGAACTGGATCCAGGTAATAGCCTTTATACATCAAGTCCAAAGGAGAAGCGAGACAAGCTGATATAATGCTAAACCCACAGGGAGCGGTACTCACAAGGCTGACTATGGTGCAAAATCTAGAGGCAAATAATATTCAATGCAAAAAGACTTTATATGACAGGGATGGAGAATTCACTTTTGTCACTACTTTAACGTTTTTCCTCATAGGGATATCATGAATGTGATATTAGTGGCCGATATGACTATTTTTTGGTTATTGGACAGTATTGGATTTGGTCACAAGATGGGATCTGATCCAGTAGTCGCGGGTAGCACTTTTAGGCCGGTGTAAATCAAAACATGGGGCAAACTGAGTGGGACAATTTGCCTTTAGAAACTAATGATATTAAGAGATCAATGTGTGATATCGTAAGCAAAGTTTCTCTTGACTGCAAAACAAACGGCAATGTGTTTTTATTGACTGGTTATATTATATTATGCATTAATTCTACTGCTCTAAATATATCGGCATTGAATCAGTGTGTGCAAAAGACATCTTGAGAAAAACAGATTGGATTGGAAGTCAAAAAGTCAGTATCAGAACAACCCTAATGCAAACCAATATGCATGTGTTATCGTCTCATATTAAATATTACCACAAATTCAATTATAGTTACTTTTTTAAAGACTTTGTAATGGTGGCAACAGTCTGCAGTTTTGGAATTTCACCAAATAAAATTAAGTTGATGCCCAAATTGTGCATTTGTAGCCCTCCAAAATTATGTGGGAGGCCAGATCCAACCACCGGATACAATTAACAAATGAATTACGAGATGAGCGCTACGTGCATTCAAAGTCCTCCACGTGAAATCAATTTAGCCCCCCAAAAAAAGTTTTTTAGTATGTTTGCAAGCGGTCGTGTGATTAAGGCAAGACACTCGATAAAGTAATGCTTTAAAGATGTTGGGTCAACATTGTTTACGATTTTGTGGCCTAATTTCATTGCTCCTTTCCAGAAATGTCTTTCATTGGAGAAATGTTTTGTGAAACATCCAATTAGCAGTTGTTTCCATCATCTTCTGTTTAGGACAGCCAGTTATTCATTAGAAGAGCTTTAAAATAAATAAATAAATAAATAAATAGAAGAATATCCTGAACTGAACTGCACTTTTTAATGATATCCTACGATATATCCAAGAGTAGTGACACCTAGCGGAAAGACGTGAAAGTGCTACTTGTGGCATTCGTATTTACGGTATGTAGAAATAAAAACAGATTGATGCTTTTAGATTAATATTTCATGTGCAGATCGGAAAACCATGAACAGTTAAGTAAATTGTCCTAATCATTGTTAGGAGTTATTTCTACGATGGTGATGTCGAACTGTCATTTCTGTTCATTACATTCGTTTCATATTTCTGTTTTTCCTGCAGACAGATGTTTTGTTGACATTTTTCTCACGTGTTCGCCCCCAACGCAGTATTATATGGAGATGGAATACATATATGGATATATGTTTTAGCCACTTCTCTATGAATTGAGCGTACCTGCTTGGACTCGGGTCTGCCCAATACCTGGGTGCTAAGCTCATGGTGGTCCACCATGCTGTAGTTGTCTCTGCTATAAAGCAGACGGATGGGCACCGTGTCCACCTTCTCGCCCATCGAGCAACCGCCTTTCCGGATCGTCTTGACGCTCGACGAGCCGTCTCCTGCACCGGAGAGGGGAGAGCACCCGATTTTAATCACGTAGATGACCAAAAAAAAAAAACCCAAAACAAAACACGCGAATCCCCTTTGAAAAACAAAGCCATTCCCTCGCATTATTCCCAGTGAGAGGTTTAAAAAAAATCGCAATTAATCGCCCAAAAATAGAAATGGCTGAATGCTTTTAAATCGGGATACTCATTCTATTAGGATGTGTTTACCATTAAATGGGTGGGGGTCGTTCAGATGCCCGGCGTCCATCAATCCACAGACGCACAAAAGGGAAATCCACCACGGTGCGCGTGTCATCATCATCATCAGTAACATCATCATGATCGTCGGTGTTGTCGTCGTCGTCTTCCTCGCTTCGTTTTTTTTTTTTTTGGGTGGGGCGGGGGGTAAATCCACTAGGAGACGATGGAAACGGGCTCTCTGGTAGTCGTCCTGTAGACTCTGTGATGGGGGGCCATTGGGGATCCGGACCAGACTGAACGCCGAGCGCGTCTGAGCGCACCGAGACACCGCGGTTCTTCAGTGGAGGGGAGGGGGTGAGGGTGGGTAAGAGAGAAAGAGAGAGAGGATGGATGGGGAGGGGGTGGTGATGTTTCGAGAGGAGGAGGCGGGAAGGAAGTAAGGTAGGACAGGGGGCAGACACTTCCTAAAAAACACATCAATACCCGAAGGATCGCTACAGAAACGTTTCATGTATATACATGAGCAAGGGGGTGGTGAGGAGTAGGGTAGTACGTATCTGCATGCGGCCTTTCTGCAGCATCAGAGCCCAAGAAGCACCTTCCGGCTCTATGCAGAGGCGCCAAATACCAGAGCTATAGGCTTTATATATTTTTTTAACGTACATAAAATGATCACTAAATTTTATTTACTGATAGACATATTGTGTTCACGCATATTTTTCACAATATAAGGCACACCTGAGTATAAGGCACATGTTCAATGGATGACCTATTATTAAATTTAAATTTGGATTTGTCATGATCGCCTCGAGAGAGATCCCAGGAAGTGGGAGTCAGTCAGGAAAAAGGTGAGGGAAGTGCTAGTGGAAAAGTTAGCACTTTAATGACAAAATAATCATGCAGAAATAACAGGGGAATAAAATGCAAACTAAAAATATTGTAATACACTTTTCAATGTTTAATAAAGTGCTTTACAGGTTAAAATCATCCAGTTACACCTATCATCCAATCCTCATTCAGACCATCAGACTTATATCAGATACATAAAAGCTCAAATTAAAAATAAATAAATTAAACACGTGATTTCTCTCAGCAGTCTTTAAGTCCTCGGTCCGAGTGTTCCAGAGGTGAGGGTTGTAAACATGAAAACACATCTCACCATGAGGATGAGGGATTTAATATTGATGATAGTTTTTAAAAAATGGTCATTGCTATCAGTTTTTAGCATTTAGAAGATCTGACATAGTTTTTATGGCTGAGATCAATGAAGAAACTCACAAAATTGTCCACTGGCCCTGCGAGCGTCTCTTCTTGTTGGTTTGTGATAATGCTGTGACTTTCCAAGTATGACTCACTGCGTGGCTATTGATGATTGTGTGTGTCACTTTGATTGTCATATACTTCAAAGTGGGCTCGAGGAATTATACTGGGCCGTTGAGCCATGTTTTCACCACTAGAAGGTGCACTTTCATGCACAGCTTTTTGGAGAGAAGTCAACAAATCCAGTCTGCATGGCCGTTTACGAGAAATACATCTGGGATTTGACCTGTGCAAGACAGTCCAACAAGATGTGCCATCACAAAGAGCTTCCTTGCATCAGTTGACAGGTAAGGGGTGCTGCTCCTCTTTAATGACGTCTGTAGATCTGAAATCATTTCTCCCAAATGGTCCAGTGTGTGATTCCACAGATAATACACTGCGCTTTCGCCTGGTGGGAACAAAGAAATGAGAAGTGGAAAATAGTGCCAACTTATTGAAACACATTCAGCAGTTATCATAACCAATAGAAAAGAAATATGTTTAAGAAATTATACCTTTTAATAAAAGTCTTAGAATGGGTAAAGCTGCAGCGTAGTGTTGAAACTTGTTGGTTCAAAACTTGGTAAGCATCGCTTTGGGAGAAAGCCTGGTGGCATTTACTTTGGAGGTGCTGGATCAAAGTGCAAATTGACATATAAAAATAAATATCATGTCAATGGTTTTGGTAACTGGTAGTACTAATAAAATGTATTAAAACTTAATCTAAATAGAGAGCTTTCTGTCTATGTAAATAATCAAACTCTAGAACACAATTTTTAAAATTCTACCAAAGCTCAAACACCAACTATATAAAAACAAGGGCTTGTTTCACTGTTTACTGTTTCTGCACATTTACTCTGTAAACAACATGTGCTACAGTGACTCAGACTGAAAGTGAAAGAAATCAGAATAATATTGTATCAGAATATGAATATTGTTCTTACACTGGCCAAGTTAAAATAAATAAATAAATAAATGACCTACCGTCATCAGGTTTTCATACCCGGCCAAACAACATTCGCAGTAGCCGCCGCCTTTCTTGTCTTTGTTTTTTTTCCTACTGGCAGCTTTTCCTTCACCAACTGAAGCCTTGGCATTTCTGGAAATAGATCATATAAACTACAGTATACAGGCTTTTTTGACAAAAGCAACATTTTCACCCATAAGGATATTTAGATATTTAAAAATCTGAGCCAATACGGTCATATTAACACACAACCAATATACAATTGGATAACTTTCTCAATTATAGTAGTGTAAACAAATGCAGGTGCATTAATGCAGTGTATATCCCAACCTTTTTTGAGCCGAGGCACACTTTTTGCATTGAAAAAAATCTCAAGGGACACCACCATCTGAAAATCTTTGTCGCCTATATTTATAATAGTTATTCTCATCAAAGTTTTATCAGCAGAAATCGCATCCAAAATTATTCCAAAATCTAATTTTTCACAATGACCTAATGTCTCGAAAATTTGGCCTGTGGACCCTGAACAACTTCCGGTTTGAGTGATGCAAATAACCAAGTAAAGTTATTGATCGCATCATTTTATGATTTTTCTCTAAATATTACTTAAATCTCCTAATATTCCGCAAAAAAAAAATTGTTCTCACACAGACTTTACGTCGGCAAAAGTTGATGCCCTAGAAACCAGACAACTTCCGTTTCGACTTAGAGAAAAATAAGCAACAAAATTACTGTTTCACAACTTGAATCAAATAATAGTATAATCTACAATTTAACGTTCGTCATATTTTGATTTGAACCTTGCAATAGTTCCATTTTAATCTCCTTATATTCATATTAATTTTTCTCTCTCAATATCACATTGTATGACTTCTTGCAATTTCCCACGGCACACCTGACCATTGCTCACGGCACACCAGTGTCCCGCGGCACAGTGGTTGGGAAACACTGCATTAATGTATACACAGAAATGATATGAAGTAGAATAAATAAATACCTGTACCCCCACTGTTTGTCCCCAGCAGGTTCTTTACCATCCATTGAGAAAGGAGAACGAGGAGCAAGCGTCTTCAGGTTTAACGCTGGCATTTTAGTCATGGAGACGTACATGGGACAATAATGTCTGAGGAAGAAATGTACATGCTTTCAAAATGGGAACATCCACTGCTGATAGTTAAACAGAAAGAAGTAAAATTAACTCTCCAACCTGCTTGTATCTTCCACCTTGATGAAAGACTTACGAATCCGCCCTCCTGTGGAAAAACTAACTTTCAGTACATAATTACACGCCAAATGATTACAAAAAAAATCTAATCTACTGGACCAAACATTTACCTTGGGCTTTTTTTCCATAAGTGTGCTTTGCTGTGCATGCTGCTTTGACCTATAGAGTATTAAATGTAAAAATATTAAGTATCCGAAACACTATACATACACAGAACTACAATTTTAAGGACTTACACTCGTATTGTCAGCAGTACGGATTGGATGCTGGCTCGCAATGGCCTTTTTCTTTTTCTCGGTGTACGCCAATACATCTGAAAATGCAGCACGAATATAACATTCCCTTTCCATTATGCATCAGTCATATTTATCAAAAAATTAGATATACTGCATATCAAAATGGGACTATAAACATTGCTTTTATTTTGCAAATAAAAAGCATTGCGAATCAACATTCTCATTAGCCCGTACTGTACAAATTTAACTGTCATCTGAAATAAAAACAAACCATCAATGTAGAAGATTTTCAAACCCCACTCCAGGGCCTTTGACACAATCTGGTTAGCGTGCAAAATGTCCTTAAAACAGAGAGTTGATCAGCAAAACGGAGTGCATGATTCAAAATATAAACAGGCCGACAAACCTTTTGTTTCGCAGCCTTGCCTACCAAAGACTTCCCACGGCTTGTGAGGAACTGTAAAGAAACAACGAGAGGCAAACAAATGGTGAATTGAGGCGAGTGATGGAATGAGTTGGCAAAAACTATCTCCCAAGAGAGCTTACCATGTCAGCCTGACCCTGAGACCTGCTCTTGATGCAGTCGCTACCACGCTCAGGGTGGTTTCGAGTGCAAGGTGAGCTCTGTATAGATTGCGGCGAGTCAATTCTCAGCCATTGCGCGTATTTGGTTTCCCTCTTGTTCGATACGAGGTACTTGATGTCTTTGCTGAAAAACTTCTCAACACTCTGTAAAATATTCAAATACCCACTGTTTACCATATATTCTTGCATATAAGCCTTAAAAAATGATGGCTGCATAAGGGTATGGGTTAAATGCACACAAGACTTGCTATACTCTTTTTCACCAAAAGTAACATTTACTATGTGTTGGTTATTTTCTGTTTTGCAGTAAGAAAACAACCATTACTGGATGAATTAATTCCTTATGATATTGACCCCAAAAGTTTGCTTTTGATTCATACAGTATCTCAGAAATACCACATGCGATGATTTTTCTTAAGGTTTTCCCTTCAAAGTAACACATTAGGGCAGATAGGGTAATAAATATACTACAAGGCAGTAAAGTCTTGTTTAAGGACTCACCCCTCCGAGTTCTTTGATATCTCTCTCCAACAACTCTGCAGATCTGTTGGACGGCAGGTCAAGATAGAAGACTTTCCCTGCAAAAGGCTTTAGTAGTCCAATACGAGACTTCCTCGGCGACTTCTTTTGACTCCTTTTGCTAGTTTTACCTGGAAATAAGAGGTGAGATATTGCTTTCCATGGAACTTAAATGTAATAAACAGGAAAAAATACTTTGGCAGTCGACTCCAACTTGCGTCTGTGTGGCTTTTGTCCTCATTTTATTCTCGATCGCTGATCAATTTCTTAGCAGCATTTGTTAGCCCGGTGTTTTGCCAACTTGGCAGCTGTGTTTGTAAACAACAAACAAAAAAAAGAGTGTTGTCAGTTCCATACCTGTCAACCTCGAACCATTTGTGATCTTACCAAATTTTGTTTTCGCCCTTACATATATGTATAAATACATGGAAAATCTTACCACTTTACTTTTTTGATCAAATGAAAGTAAACATAAACAAGGGAACAGGAAACGGAAATCACATGGTGAAAGTGTTACAAAACGAAATGTTTATCATGATCTTTTTTTTTTAGCCAATCAGAGGCGCCGGTACATATATCACTTGGCAGACATGCGTTTCCGGGAAGAAACAATGGCGGATGGTGAAAAATGGCTAGAAAGTGCCTTAATTTATTTTTTTTTCTCAAAATCACCGTTTAGCGTACCATTTTCATGTGTACAGCGTACCAATATAAAAATGGGCTTTCAGTTGTACCAATTACGGCGAGAACGTACCAGTTGACAGGTATGCAGTTCAAATCCTAACTCCTCGTATTCGACCAATCGAAAGGAGAAATGTGTACGGAACTTACCGTTACGACGACACTTTCGGTGATTTTGACATCAATTAAGAGATCCGTTTAATTTATTTAAACATTTATATACTAGTGTCACCAGCGGCATTGGCATTCGTATTTTTCGGAGGTATTTCGTCGATGTTTGGCTCTACTTTTCATTTCCCGCGTAGGAATGAAATGACAACGAAAAATAAAGTTGCCATGTCAAGGTACTATCCTTCTAATTTTAAACTACTTACACTCATTTTTACCAAAGTGCTTCTAACGTGTCAGTTTTTTTTATTTGACCATTAAGCAAAATAACAACTGTACGATCAAACCTCATATTCCCATATAATGCCTTAAATGTCGTAGTAAATATGCGGGAAAATGGGATCTGGCAACAGCGACAGACCTAGGTAAATAACCAGAACTGTTCAGATATTAACTTTCGATATTATTTTAAATGGACACATTTATTTATTTTTGTAATCAAAGACACCTGACTAGCAACACTTACAGTTTCTATATGAGCACCGTTTATGTAATCGTCAACTACGCCAAACGACTTATTTTCAGTTTCGTGAATCTGCCGAAAGGAAACAAACATTTCATCTCCGTAACAACATTATGCAAAGTATACACCATACTATAGTGTACATGTTTGTTGTGTAATATACAGGACCTGCCAAACTAGTCAGGGTAAACATGTTTTTCCTCTAAATCTCTTTTTGAAGCTTGCTGGATGACACGTTTAGACGTGCGCCACGAAAGGACACAATTTAATGCGAATAAGCATTTGTCAAATGTGCTTTGACAGGTAAGACCTCATTGTTATTAACCCCGGTAACTAGCCACATATCACTATCGCCATACGACGATTTGTTAAAAGGCGTCAATTTTAAACGTAATCTCATGTGTTCAGGGAAACATGAGCGGTCAACGTGCCTCAACCCAGGACAAAGATCATGCCATTACTCCAATTCAACAGATGCTGGCGTCATGCTCCGGAGCACTCCTCACGTCCCTCTTTGGTGAGGCAAATGTGGGAGGTTTTAATGAATTGACGTTCATAGACGTCCAATTCTTTGAGTATGTTATTGCATTGAATAACTGTGATAAAATGACTGGGTTTACTGGGGTCAAGTCACATTTCTTGAATTGGATTGAATGCAAGTACAAGTAATTCATTAAACATCCCACAGCAAATTTCTCAAAGGATTTCACAGGCCCAAAGTTGATGAACAATTACGCCATCCACTGGCCTGAACACCCCAAAATAACAAACCTTGGGAAGTACGGGCATCATTAAAAAGACAGCACTGGCTTCTCGAATGAGAATTTTATTTTAAAAAAAAGATAAATAATGATTTATGATTTTTAAAATTGCTATAGAACAATACAGCACAGTGTACTTACAATAGCATATTGGACTACACTATTTTGAGTAACGGGTATCAACTCCTAAATTAATTTATATATTTGTCTCTTCGCAGTGACACCTTTAGACGTTGTGAAGATCAGACTTCAAGCACAGAAAACTCCTTTCCCTAAAGGTAAACTACGGTATACATTGTCAAACAATTGTTGCATTTTCTAACTTCTCATCCGGTGTGTGTTATTCTTTCAATATTTAGGAAAATGCTTTGTTTACTGCAACGGCCTCATGGACCATTTGTGTGTTTGTCTTAATGGGAACAAGGCGTGGTATAAAGCACCAGGACACTTCAATGGCACAGCGGTAAACACAACTCCCATCATAACAGAGTACCGTATTTTTCGGACTATGCATCGCACAAGCCAAATAATGCACAATAAAGAGGAAAAAAGTATATATAAGTCGCACTGGAGTATAAATTGCAGTTTAAAGAGGGCAAATTCGCATTTACTCAGAAAGCAAGAACAACATACTTTAAAGTAAAAATAGTTACCAGCTAAATAGTCACTTGTTAATCTAATATTTACAAGGGATTTTTGGATAACAATGAGGAAAAAGTGCGACTTATAGTCCGGCACATACGGTAAATGTCATGATCGGATTGTAATGTTATGTGCTGCGGCAGGATGCATTTGTCAAGATCGTACGCAACGAAGGAGTCAGGTCCTTATGGAGTGGTCTACCGCCCACCCTGTGAGTCTGAAACACATCCTATTTCTAAGCGTCATTCAGCATCACCCAGGCTTTTAAGCCGATTTATGTGTATGTACCATTTTGTGTGTGATCCAGTGTTATGGCTGTGCCAGCCACAGTCATTTACTTCACCTCCTATGACCAGCTACGTGTGTTCCTGAAGGTTAAGATGGGCAAATACGACCAGTTTGCACCTATGCTGTCTGGGGCTATAGCTAGAGGTATGATTGGAACATTCTTAAGATAATAATAATTTAGTTTGTATCGGGCCACCTTATGTAGCAATATACATATTATATTTTATACATGAAATTGGTACACTATGCAAATTGTGACCAAAAACCCAGTGTCTGTCCCAAATTTGGGGGGGATTTGGGTTTGTACTTTTGATTGTATAGAAGTAAAAATACTTTAAGTCACCCATATGAAAATACACATTAATTTGAATGGTAGTTCATTCATTCATTTTCCATACTGTTTATCCCCACAAGGATTGCAGGGGGTGCTGGAGCATATCACAGCCAATTGCAGGGCACAAACAGACGGACAACTTTGGATGGTAGTAAGCGTCCCTAATATGATTCATGCAGACTTTGTAACATTTAGGACCTCTCATACTGTACGAGAATTTAAAAAAGGGGAAAAGAAATGCAAAAATAACAAAAAAAATCTCCCACATTTAAACATACAACCAGATAAAAAACTACCGTACACAAAAGCTGGAGTGGTAAATACTAACCTCCTGTGTACTTTTTTTGACAGTGTTACCACCACTGTTTAACGGGTCACAGTTCCCACAACAAAAAGGCAATGTGTTCAACATTAAAACTCAAGAAGCCAACATAGTTGAGATCTCGCATGACACATAGATACCTTGTGAAATCAACAGTAAAGAAAAATATCTGACCTGTGTGTTGCTTAAACTCTGCTTCATCTGCCCTCTTCCAAACACTAGTGGGTGCCGCCTCAGTGATTAGCCCAATCGAACTTCTACGCACGAAGCTGCAGTCTCAGAAGCTGTCGTATAGGCAGCTGGGAACCTGCGTGCGGACGGCCGTGGAGGTGGACGGCTGGCTATCCATGTGGCGAGGCTTAGGTCCCACGCTATTACGAGATGTGCCCTTCTCTGCCATTTACTGGTACAACTACGAGCGTGGCAAGAAGTGTCTGTGCCAGTACTATGGCATCGGAGAGCCTACCTTACCCATGACCTTCTTGTCTGGCGCTACATCTGGCACGGTGAGGGCACAATAATTTGCAAGTGACTTTAGCTCCCATGATTACTTCAGGATGTTGTCAAAGTTTTCAAATATTTGACTGGAATCCAACAAAGTTGACTTTAACCTTTCCAGGCACAGTAGTCACTTCATTGTATGCATCTACTAAAAAAATAACTTAGTTCATTCATAGCCCAAGTTGCAGCATATGTGTTGTGGTAGTTAGTAGAGGGAAATTAATACTGAAAACATCTAGTGAAAGCCATTGATGTCCAACGCATTTCAATCGAGGGGATCATGCGATCGAATTTGTCAATATCGGAAGAAATTGACATTTTAATGAAGAAATCAACTAAATTCTTTCTGGATTCATAATATCTTAGAATATACCAATTTCTAATAAAAAACTAAAACAAACTTTACTATAATATTCTTATAAATCGTGATGCACTAATATATTTGTGATATTTTCCCACTTCCTTTCAGATTGCATCCATCATAACCCTGCCTTTTGATGTCGTCAAAACAAGACGGCAAGTGGAACTTGGTGAGCGAGAAGCAATGAAATGTAAGTTTGTCAATATAATGCATTTCTTTTCAAAAGGAAACATTCCCTGATTTCCCTCAATGGGCTGTTTTGTGTTGTCAGTATCATACAAGACATCCTCCACCATCAGTGTAATGAAGAGGATTCTGGCACAGCACGGCGTCAAAGGCCTGTTTGCAGGTTTGCTTCTGGCAAACACTTTGAATTTCAAAACACCATCTTCACTCCTAACCCACTTGTTTTCCTGGTCAGGTTTCCTCCCACGAGTGTTCAAAGTGGCACCCGCATGCGCCATCATGATCACAAACTACGAGTTGGGGAAGGACTTTTTCCGCAAGCGCAACCTGGCTCGACAAACCAATAACACCTGAAACATGATGAGGCAGACTGGCCACACACTATGCTTGAAAAAACTGGGAGATTATTAAAATAATACAATATTTTAACTTTAATAATCCATAAGGACATTGTTCTGTTTTGATGGCTTGAAATACAGAGAACTCCCACTCTTTGCAAGAAGTTGGGATGGTACCCTGTCGCCAGTTGTATGTACTAGTACAAGCGGGGTTCAAAGAACTTCAAATGCAGACCTACACTTAAGGAGGATGTGTAGAGCAAAAAATATTATGGTAAATACACAAAAAATATGTTCATTTAGTATTTAAGGTCACAGTCATTAAACCGGGTGGTTGAAAATCAGTTACCAAGAATTTTATTTATTTGTACAAAATGAATGTTTTTTCCCTTAATGCCTTCGTCATGACTTGTGCTAAGCCGAATAACAAATAATAATGAGGACATGTAAGATAAAAAAATATATGAGTGATAGAAATTCATAATCCTTAGCGGATTATAAGTATGTTTGACTTCTTATGGAACAAGACAATGGTTATTAGAAATGACATCCCTATCCAAACACCTGAAAGCTGTTTACTGTATTCCTAAGGGGTATAATATATAGTAGGATTTGATAGTAGTATTTGGAAGCTTTTCAAACAAACGTTTGGCCTAAAGCTGTATTCAGTTTATATTATAATAGAACAGAATGGAAGTTTATCAGTCATTTATCAGTCTTTATATATCTATATCTAAAAATATATATATATATATATATATATATATATATATATATATATATATATATATATATATATATATATATATATATATATATATATATATATATATATATATATATATATATATATATATATATATATATATATATATATATATATATATATATATATATATATATATATATATATATATATATATATATATATATAATCAAATTTGTATAAAAATAATAATTGGTGATGTCAAGTTTTATTATGAAACTGCCAAATGTAATCATTTTCCAAAGTAACATTTATTACAAAATAAGGATAAAAACCCATATTACACATTTTCCCAAAATTATAATTAACAAAAGCAAAAGCCAGGGCAATTAGGCTACACATCCAGTAGAAGGTCAAACTTTCCCCCAAAATCATTACAAGCCGAGGTGAATAACTGCATTGGAATCTAAATGTCTTAAAGGGAACATAAAATTCAACTGAGGTGGGGAAGGGGAATCAATCATAGTGGTCATGACCTGAGAACAAAATAAAGCATTCTGCACGACACTAAAAACAAAGGCACAGAAACACCTGAAAACTAAATGTTCATACTATGAAGGCATCATAAAAGTGCAAATAAGATAATTCTCCTTCAACAATTGGTGACAATGACGAGACCAATTCTTCCAACGTTGGCACATGATCATCCATTATTAAGCATTCAAGTTAAAGTTACCTTGTGTCAGAAAGTGCTTCAAGCTAAAAAAGCTCATTCCAACAACTTTCTAAAACCTGTCAGTGACAAAGAATGTACATTTCTACAAAGCACGCTGAGAAGATGGCTGGTAGAGTGAGTCCTGGCATGGGGGCTTACGTAGGGGTAAAGCCTGGGCTGTTAACCTCAGTGGCGGGACTGGCCAGACACTCGTTGGACCGCAGACTGGCCAGAGACCTAAAACTGTTGACGGATGTGAGCGAGCCACATAGTCCTCGGAGAGACGGCGACTGTTCTTTTCCTGTGGGCAAATTGCTATGGTCAAAAACCATGGCTTTGATAAACTTTTTAACCTTTTCTGTGCCAATAATTGGCAACAGACGTCCAATCTCCAATGTGAATTGGCCAGCCAAGTCTGAGTAGTCATACCTTGACGGGGCCAGTGTGGTTTGGTTTCCAGTGTTAGGACATGTGTCGGTTCGAGGGACATCTGTGATAGGCTCATGTCAGTCGTCAGATTGTGGAGGCTCTTGCTGCACAACAAACAACAATTGGACAATGAGAGCCAATGGAGACAAAGGGTGTGCAGTAATACCTGGTTTATCATGGTTAATAATAAATAGGTGATGGACTGTGATGTTGGGAAAGTGTTATTGTCACTTAAGGTTTATAATGCATTACATTGTTCACTAATAAATTTTTTGGTCTTACTATACTGCAGTATACAAAAAGTCCCATACTTCTCCCACTGTCCGGGGCTCTTCCTATACAACAGCGTGTCCAAGGCAACGGCGTTGGCATCCAAGGCGTCGGGAGACGGCCACTGATTGGTCAAGTGGGCTGTCAGATCCTGTCGTGACCGTAAGTCATTGTTCTTCAACACTGTCCTGCACCCACCAGACACAATTCAGTGTTCTAGTTATTTGCAAACTCCGCCCCTTAAACAACCATTGACGAATCATACGTCCTAGCAACCATTAAATCAGCCTGGTTCGTCAAAGCTCTACTCATGACTATTGGATGTGATGTGCCTATGGAATATCTAAAATTAAATTCTAATGATTAAATGTGTGAGCATGAGTAGAAGCTTACTAGCGATAAATACAGAACGTGTGCCATCCTTAATTAATCCTGCATATTTTTTTCTCATTCAGTACATGGAGTAGGATAAGCCTTATCATCAGTCTTTGACTTGCACGTGTCCGCCCCCGAGTCCTATTACATTACAATGAAAGTGACTTCATTTGCATTTAATCATAGAGCGAGTTCTTGCTTCGGCGCCTTCAGTCATGACACGTCTTCAATTAAGGGATTTGGGAGCCTACATTGAATTAGTTGTCACACAATAGAAAGACAGTTTTTCGCTAATTCAATCGTTTGATTCGCTACACGTGGACGCTATACAGAAGCCTTACAAACTCACAGCTGATCCTGCAGTTCCAAAATGATCAACTCCAGCTGTTCTTTTTCCAGCGTGTGTGACAGGTGCATGTCTACCAGACTCTGTTCGAGAGCTTTGTTGTGTGACGACGCCTCGGCCAACTGCGCCTCACGCAGACGTACCAGCTCCTCAAGGTATGCCTGATGAACAAAACAAAGAAAAGCTCGCCCTCAGGATTTTGATCAGGCCAGTAATATAAATATCCCATTAAATATGACATTTACGTCGTTGAACTATGCTTGAACAGACCTTCTGCTCCATCGCCATGCGATATTTTTGCTCAAAGCGCTTGCACTTGCTGACCAAGTTGCTCTGTTCGGTAAAGATGGAGGCAGCTGTGGCCTTCTTATCCGGGGTGCTGCTCTCGCTGCCGCTGCTGCCTAGCGTCCGCATCTCTTCCTCGTCGCTGCTGATGCTGTCGGCACTGCAACCGGGGAGGAGGATGACGCCCGTCACCCGGTCAACGCACATTCGGCAACCCCGCGCGCCAAGGGCCGACTTAAGTACCTCTGAGTGAACTTCAGGTAAGGCGTGTAGTCAATGACCGAGGGGACCCCGCCGTCGAGACCCTCGCCTTTCAGACAAAAGCTGCAGAGAGGAGACAGGTTGCGTTCATATAAGTAAAATTCTTGCCCTGCCTCACCCCCAAACATAAGAATTTGATCATCTAGTATTTGTGCGCTCATCCGATTCGACTGGATGCAGTGATGGTGACCTGCAGATGAAGTGCAACCGACAGAGTCTGTCTGTGTCACAGCTGTGCTTAGGTGATTGGTTCTTTCAGATTCAATGTGAGCTTTTTAGCCCCACCTATGTTGAAATTGGATTGGATTGGATAACTGTGTTCATCCCGTATTCGGGAAATTTCGTTGTCACAGTAGCAAGAGGGCGAGGATGCAGAAATAGGAAAGACATTTTAGACATAGATAGGTAATAAGTAAGTTCATAAATAAATACATGAATAAATATATAAATAAATAAGCGTTGCTGAAATATATATCTATATATACACACCCCCACCCCCCCCCCCCCACACACACCCCCCCCCCCCCACACACATATATATATATATATACATACATATACATATATATATTTACATATATATATTAATATATAAGCACATATATACATATACTTATATATCTACATACACCTATTTTTAAGCTCATTACCTGAAGTCGATGGTGTTGAGTCCAATGAGCGTGTCCGCCAGAAGAGCCGCCTCCTCTCCCAACATGATTGCCCCATCCTCATAAAATCTCCTGCAGTCATGTTTACTCACGTCATTGATTTTCAATTCTAACAGATGCAAACTCAGCTGACTGGGTTCAGCTATGTGCTAACACCTGCTCTTTACAACATTAGGTAAACATACATCATTAAATGCTACCAACAACAACAACAAAAGTTCAAACCTGGTTATTTTAAGGTCCCTGAGAGCAGAGGAGATGTACTCAGACAATCTCTTCTCCATCAGAACAACTCGGATCCAAGCTCGACCCTGGTGAGAAAAATATAATTGGATGAGTACAAGCAAATAATTGTATGATAAGAAAGAATAAAGAAAAGACTCATCAGAATAAGATTATTAAGTTAAGTTGCAATGTTCTAAGAAAATGAAAAACAATGTAAAGTAATCTACAGTAAAGTGAAACTTAAACTAGTCTTTAAAAACGAGTTATGGATTCTTTTAGGCTCTAAGTCACCTTAGCTTTGGAGGACCGCACATTCTCCATACTTTCGATGCTTCGTATGCAATTGTGAGGTACTTTGCCACAGGCGGCTTTGATGAAGTCCCAGAAGCTCCGATGACTCTCGTAGCCAAACCAATTTGTCTGACCTGAATAAAAAAAACAAACAAGTTGGATTGCATACAAATGTGTTTTCACCTTAACCTCATCTTTCGGAGTGATTATTTGTTACCTTTCAGACGATGATTCAGTATATGTTCTAAAATAGACACAAAGTTGACCAACTCTGGAGACGAGTCGTCCAGGGTCTCAAAACAGGAACGATCCAGAAGAGTCTTCACTGAAAACCTGGTGACAAAGTGAGTTTTTTTAATACTTTCACTCAAAATTTTCATTCAAAAACCTGCATGTAAGGTTCATTGGTCACCAAAGTATGAATGTAACTCTTCATGGTATTTGTGTAAAGTGTATGCATGGTAAATCCTCTAGTATAGGCTTAACCTCACCTGCAATTGTAATGAGTAAAAGTGCTACTGCAAATGGATATAGGGTGGCTTCTGTCTCAATAACACAGCTGGTGTCTGTCCTTCCCAGCTGGAAGGCGAGTCAGTTTAATCAGGTTACACCTAATTAGCAAGAAGGAGATTTAATGGACTAGGCGGCCTTTTGTGTATGTGCATGTGTGCCGAAGTTGTTTGGAGACATTTTACATCAAGCAGATGATCTGACTCCCTTTTCCGTTGCTTAGTAGCAGTGTTTGCCATGCCCCCAAACGCTCTCACAAATGTCATCTTGTTTCCAAGGGCACCACAAGTACGCATCAAAAATCTCAAGCGCTTACCTGTACCGTGGATGTTTCCTTCATCATGCATCATAGGAGGTCCATGTCTTATGGTTTTTATAAACTTATTTTTTGAATCAGTTTTTCCAATCATATGTCGCACTTATATGCAAATCTTTCCCCAAGACAAACAAAACAAAGGTTATACTCTCAAGGCTTGTCTTTCAATCTCTACAAGATGGTCAGATGTTGACATTCTTAAGTCCCTCCATTTTTTACATTTGTCTTCAAATTGTATTTCTTATATTCTTAATCTGTGTGGTTAGCATGTCAGCCTCCCAGATCTGGAGTCCTGGGTTAAAATCCAGGTCGGAGTTTGCATATTCTCCCCAGGCCTGCATGGGTTTTCTCCGGGTACTCCGGTTTACTCCCACATTCCAAAGACATGCATGATAAGCTGATTGGACACTCTAAATTGCCCCTAGGTATGGATGTGAATGGTTATCCGTCTGATTGTGCCAGTAATACAGGGTTCAGAAAATTAATGAATGAATACTCTTAATCTGAATGTTACATTACATTATGAATAGCTCTTTCACAGTAGATATCCACAGTTCCTCTGTCAGCACAGTCTCGTGGTGACTTTTTAACTTGCTGTCGGCAGCACTTTAGGAAGGTACTCGTGTTCCTTACGTGTTGTGTCTCGAGTGAAGTTCCCTAAATTAAGTAACTTAAATGTGCTTGGTATTGCATATTCTATTATATTTCTAAAACCATTTCAAATTTTCTTCCAATCTTCTATATTTGGGCAATCTATATGTCCACGAGCTCTCTAGCATGGCAGATACCATGTTTTTTTCTTTCTTCAAAGTAATATATATATACATTTATATATATTTTAAATCAAACCCGGTAGTTACAGTTATATTCTTTCCAAACATTTGAACACGCAGAGTCAACCATTCTTCCCCAAGTATTTGAGCTTTAAGTCATTTTTCCATTTTTTCTTTAAAACAACTTAACACAAATCACATATTCTTCCAACTTGGCATAAGTACTTTGTAATCTTGCATTTTTCCCTTCATCAGCTTTAGAAAACGCCTTAATGGCCTCATTTTCAGGTACACATTTGATCTATTTTTCATGATAGTCCTTTATTTGTAACTATTGCAACTAGTCTTGAAGGTCCAGTCCCAATGCTTACCATCATTTATCAAAACTCTTGCACTGTACTATTGTTTTAAGTAGTATTGACAGCACTGAAATGACGTAATTGCTATCGGGAAGTACTTCGAAATAATGTGGCAAGGCTGCGCAATATGTACTTTTTGAGAAATACTTTCAAACCAATGGTCGCCCTGGACGTCTAAAAATGTGGCATCCATTAGTTTTTCTTCTTCTAGCTTAATGAGGTAATCGCTAGTATATGTCCAATCTGTTCAAAGTGGGAGGTTGGCAGCAAAAGGAGTGTTCATTCTGTGTTCATCCATCCCCAACACTTTAAAATTGATTGGACATCTAATGCTGTCAATGACAGACAATAAGTTAAGCAATCTTTAGCCCAGCCATGAAAGCAACAACTTAACATTCAAGTGAGTACTAGGCAAGTTTAAAATATCTCAACACTTCAGGTAAATGAAGCAAATACGCATGCTCATTTGAATGTTGGCAGAATCTGAAACACCTAGAGGAAATCCACACAAGCATACAGAGAAAAGTGATCCCCCCCCCCAAAAAAAAATCTTCAGACAGTGAGAAAGACCTGATAACCACTGATCTCATCATGGGTCACATGCTGTTTGACTACCTATATTTACATAACACAATTATCTATTAAAGCAATAGCTTGACATCCCAGATAGACAATAGCAACTTCACAGACATGGGAATTGGAGATCATATTAGGTTATATGCGATGGTGCTAACAAGTGTCAATCTCAGATGGTGTTTTGACAGCAGCAGCATAATGATGAGGATGAGGAGGATGGTCCTAAAGAGCTACCCACCGGCAAACGGTAAGCAGGTTCCTCCTCTCGACTGCCGCGCTTCTGGTCCCGGCCCGCTTGCGGCTGATGTGCAGACCCGCGCCGATGGATGCCATGTCCGGCTTGAGGCCAGCTTGCAAGGCCGCCTGTGCCTGCCTGCCTGCCCGCCTGCCTTCTTGCAGGAGGTCAACTTCCCTCCAGAGGAAAGACACTGGCTTTGCTTACGTCACAAAGCATGGACGAAGGGGGGTTAAGCACGGAAGTCGCATCAAGTTACACAAGAGAGGGACAACGCCATTTCCGGTAGAATTTTTCAACATCAGAGCTCTTTAAGGTAAGATGTGATTTTTACCTTTGTTCCACGCTTAAAAGTATAGTACTATACTAGAATTTGGCAGTCATGATTTAAAAGCATTACATATCGTCTGAATTTGTGAGTACATTTTCAGTGTTGTCTTGTTTTTTTCTGAAGAATAAATCTAAGTATTTAATCTATTTACGTGTGTGCCTTTATTTTATTACGTACGACTGCATTGGCGTTAGACACTTCCGTCGGATTTATGTTTTATTATGAGCCGAATTTATATTATTAATATGGAGGCTGATGACCTCAAACGCCCCCGGGGGGCGTGCGTGTGTGCGTGCGTGTGTGCGTGCGTGCGTGCGTGCGTGCGACACCCGTGGAAAACCAAGAGAAAATAATTCATAAAATGACCTTTAGGCAGTGTGATTTTAAGCCAATAATCAAAAAGAGAAAGATGACATCAGTGTCTTCTATAGAGCACGTCTGGTGGGAGGGCGCAAACACTCGCGCACAACGACAGGTGCGCATAAGTGCGCAAAATGAATGAATAAATCAGTGGCATTCATAAAAAAAGCTATTGGCAGCTACTTTATGGGATTTTGACTGATCGTTTAAAGTGAAAGAATATTGTTCTGTCATAGGTCGTGGTATTTTAAATGTCACTTTTGGAGCGGTAATGTAAAAAATATTATAAATATAATAATTTAAGAATATTTAAATATATTGATTTTTTTCTCAGTGGGATCATTTATATTAAATAATTACTGAACTTATTGGTGGCCAATAAAAAGAGCCGGGCTGTCGTAGTTCATTTTGAGCTTTATTTGCAGGCCACTATATATTATATTGAGGCCATTGGCCGATCACATAGAAAAAGATGCATGTTAGGATGATTGCCCCTAGGTATGGGTGTGAGTGAGCATGGTCGTCTGTCTCCTTGTCCCCGCCTCTGGCCTGGGGGTAGCTGGTATTGGCTCCAGCACCCCCGCAAGCCTAATGAGGATAAAGCGCTTCAGAAAAGGAGATGAGATGATTAATTTTTGTTTTGTGTTATTTTTACAGGGCTTCAAATACATTACCAAGCAGTGAGTGCAATCATACTTTTTTTTTTTTTACTGCCGTTTTGGGAGTCACACCAGTCCGTATCAGATTGACGTTATAAAATAGGACATGGCTATAGAAGCTATATTAAATATGGGTTACATGATAGAATAAAACTAAAAGGCATACTTTTTTCATCATGCCTAATCCATTGGAACAAACATCTAACTCAGGGGTAGGAAACCTATGGCTCAGGAGCCATATATGGCTCTTTTGATAGGTGTATATGGCTCTTTGCCTTTTCAAATCATAATTTTTCTTCATTAGACTCTTCTGCATGCATCTTCTCTCATTGGTACTCATTGATTAGCAACAGTGAAATAATGTTCTCAAAAGAATTCAGCCTTTTTTTTACTTTCAAAGTGGTGAAATGAATAATAAATGCTCACATTTTCATATATTTTTACTTTTAAATTCTGAGTATGGCTCTCAAGGAATAATGTTTGAAAATATGAATTGTTTATGGCTCTCTTCGTCAAAAAGGTTCCCGACCCCTGATCTAACTGGTTCCCCTAAACATTACACTTCAGTCTGAAGCTAGATACCTTTTTAAACAGTATTAATTTACAGCTTTATTTACATACCACATCATTAAAAAAAAGAAGTCACACCCTACCCTGTAGCTAACTGAATAATTAAACTTTTAACGGTATTGAATTGAGGACAACGGTATATTTTGATATTGCAGTAAAAACAAATGGATGATTTAGAGAATATTTTTTTTGCAATTTCTTTTTTTTTTTTTTACAATTTTTTTCCCCTTAACTGCCAAGAGACCAGCGTAGAAATGTGGTTATTCTAGTACGCAGCCATTAAAGCCACGTGAGACAGAAGAGGAATAAAAGGGAGGCGTGGTAGGGCTGGTCATCTGTTGTTTGAGGTGTGTGCCTGGATGTGCGGAATAGCAAGCCCTGTCAAACAACAGAGTGCAGGAGAAGCGTCTGCTGCTTCTCACACATCAGACTCCTCTGTAGGCGAACGCCAGCAAGGTACGTTTAACCTTTTGTCATGTTTCAATTTCAAGAGCTGACTTGTGTTTATATGCGCAGCATAAGCAGATACGCATAACAGGAAACAGACATGGAGGAAAGGGACATCACAGAGCACAACCTTAAAGATGTATATTTAAGGTAATATTCTATGACTTTTAAAATTTAGGAGAAAAAAAGGCTCTATGCTTTTTGGACTACTTTTTAAACAATTGGAGAGCAATTACAGTGTGAATTTCCTGTTTGTGACTCAGTGATTGCATAGACGATGTGAGCAAAAGTAAAAAGAAGAAAGACAAAGAGGAAAAGCTACCTATGGTTGGTACCATTGAACTGGTAAGTTTTCTATTTCTTTTACATCTTTATGGCCCCTGTATCACTTTTTTTTTAAATAAAAAAGAGAGATTAGTGGACGTTATCTGAGTGGTTAGCGCGGCGACTTCAGAGTTCTGGGGTTGAGA
Organism: Stigmatopora nigra; assembly: GCF_051989575.1. Classification (NCBI taxonomy): domain Eukaryota; kingdom Metazoa; phylum Chordata; class Actinopteri; order Syngnathiformes; family Syngnathidae; genus Stigmatopora; species Stigmatopora nigra. The sequence continues at coordinate 1,212,936 of NC_135514.1, forward strand.
GTTCAATCCCAGGTCGGTCCTCACTGTGTGGACTTTGCATGCTCTCTCCGGTCCCCCAATTGCCCCAATGTGAGTGTGAATGGTTGTCCGTCTCATTGTGCTCTGCATTTGGCTGGCCTGCAATTCAGGGTGTCCCCTGCCTGGTGCCCGTAGGTAGCCGGGATAGGCTCCGGCACCCCCCGCGACCCTTGTGAGGATGACGAGTCCAGAAAATGAATGACATTATTTTACATTTACCTCCTAATAACATTCTCCCACTCTTCCTGTGTGAACAGTTCAGATTTGCAGATTCCAAAGATATTGTGCTGCTCTTCTTTGGGACACTAATGTCAATTGTCCATGGGGTAGTGATGCCTCTTATGTTAGTCGTGTTTGGGGCTATGACTGACAGCTTGGTATCAAACGCTGCCTCATCCTTCCTCAACAATACCAACCCCAGTGAGTTTACAGACATCATCGTCGCTCCCTGACCATGATGATCAACTACTATAACATTTTGTTTGACATTTTCAGATGTCACATTTGCAAACAACACCTTGCAGGCTGAGATGACCAGGTAAAGGGTAAAATGACACCTACCGATGTGTCTTTGCTGATCTTTCCGTTCCTTTTCAGCTTTGCCATCTACTACTCGATCCTAGGGGCTCTCGTGCTGGTGGCCGCTTATATGCAGGTCGCTTTCTTTACATTGTCGGCTGGACGACAAGTCAAACGCATTCGCAAGTGTTTTTTTCACAGGATCATGCGACAAGATATCGGCTGGTTCGATGTAAATGAAACTGGAGAGCTCAACACTCGTCTTACAGAGTTAGTAACATGAAGTCATTTACCTTTACAGTGTATATTGTATATATACAATAATAATGATTTCTAATATTTCAAAACAGCCTCATCATTAGGGTTAAAATTTACCCAATTTTTTTTTGACTATCTCATGTGGGCAATACAATATTTGTGGATATTATGAAGTCTGCCATGATTCCATTTGAGATTTTGTACACAATCAGTTACTCTCGGTATAAAGTAACAAAAATTGTTGTTACTTTTTGTTGTTTTCAGAAAAATGGTAAGCATTAAGCCTCTTAAAATGTTGCTCGACCCAAGTTAACCCTTTAATTGACAAATAAATGTTAACAATAAAATCTAAAAACTGGAATAATAATCTTTTAAGATGAAAAGTGGAATGTTTACCTCATTTTTAATAGATCATACAATGTAGTTGTCAAAAATGATATACATATTTTTTTTAATTTTACTTGTTCTTCATATTTTTTACATTAGTTTGGTAAGCAATTCTAAAAAGACACCCTTTTAACTGATGGACATGTTTTTTTCTGCATGAACAGCGATGTCTACAAAATCCAAGAGGGCATTGGGGACAAAGTGGCAATGTTGATTCAGTCCTTTGCTACTTTTCTCACATCAGTCGTCATCGGCTTAAGCAAAGGATGGAAACTCACACTCGTCATTCTGGCCGTCAGTCCCTTGCTGGGTGTCATGGCAGCAATTTTCAGCAAGGTAACCTAAGATTTTCTCCACGTCACCACATAAGAAAGCCTATTCTTGCTGGCATTATGGTAAACGTTTTTTTTTTTTTTTTATTAGGTCCTGGCATCATTCACATCAAGAGAACAGTCCGCATATGCCAAAGCAGGTGCTGTGGCAGAGGAGGTTCTCTCTTCTATCAGGACTGTGTTTGCCTTCAGTGGTCAACAAAAAGAGATTGAGAGGTTCGTGCATTCATCCGTGTTATTACCGTATTTTCACGACTATAAGGCGCACTTAAAAGTTAAATTTTCCCCAGAAAAGACAGTGCGCCTTATAATCCAGTGTGCCTTATATATGGAAAAAACAGAAAACCAAAAACGAAAAACCACCATTGTTGGATATTTAAGAAAAGCAAACGCCTGAACTGAAACAATACTGTTAAATATGCAGATGCAATCTTAGTTTACAAAATTTTCCATCATATAGCTCCTCCCCCACTGCAAGATTTTATACCAAAAAAATCCAAAACATCAACAATGGCTGGCTCTAGAGGTGACTGTGTAGTGAGTGCTTCATACCTGGAGGTCAATAGCAATTACCGTATTTTCACGACTATAAGGCGCACTTAAAGGTTTTAAATTTTCTCCAAAATAGACAGTGTGCCTTATAATACAGTGCGCCTTATAATACAGTGCACCTTATAATACAGTGCGCCTTATATATGGAAAAATGTCAGTCATTGAGGGTGCGCCTTATAATGCGGTGCGCCTTATAGTTGTGAAAATACGGTACATATAAAAGGCATACAGTATATGGTTCCAATACCATGAGTTACAGGTGAAGAAGGCTTTTGTCATAGCTTTTAATGCGTAATATTGGGAAAGGATAGTATTTCACAAATTGTTTTGTGCCATCTTGCAGGTATCATAAGAACTTGGAGGACGCCAAGAACGTGGGAATAAGGAAGGCTATAAGCTCAAACATCGCAATGGGTGTGACCTTCTTATTGATTTACCTTTCATATTCGCTGGCCTTCTGGTATGGAAGTACACTCATTTTGAGTGGAGAGTACACCATCGGGGTTGTACTTACAGTGAGTAGCAGCAGGAAAAGCGTGGCTGTCCTTCAGAGAGCCACCAAGTACAACTTTTAAGCTAACAAAGAAAGTTTGTGTTTTTAGGTTTTATTTGCTGTGCTTATTGGAGCATTTGCCTTGGGGCAGACGTCACCAAACATCCAGTCCTTTTCCAGTGCCCGAGGAGCTGCACATAAGGTTTACGGCATTATTGACAATGTAAGAAAAACTACATTGCCTCCTTCGCTTCACTTTTGGAAAGAATTTTCTTTTCTTTTGGGCTACCGTCAATTTGTATTAGTGGATATGCACTCATGTAATGTAGCGCTCCAGGATGCAGCTTTTGCAGATTGGAATTTCCTCTAATTGGAGCCCCATCGGTTTGAGTTCGTATTCGTGACTAAATCAACCTGTTGTCTAACTTCAACATGGAGTTTTTACCCAAATTTATAGGATTAGGATTTAGTAATTTGGTTTTGAGGCAAGCAGAAGTACGTACAATATGAGAAAAAAGTATTTGAGCCTTTTTTGAATTTCTGGGCGGCCCGGTGGATGAGTGGTTAGTGTGTTGACCTCCCAGTTTTGGGGTCCTGGGTTCAAATCTAGGTCGGTTCATCTATGTGGGGTTTGCATCATAAGAATCGGGATGGTCTGGTTAGAGTAATCATGTCATGTTTTGTTGGGGTTTTGGTTGTTGAGTGTGTTTTCCTTCTATGTTCTGTCCGCGTGATTGTGTGAGTTCCACCTGCTGTGTCTTTCCGGCTCTCCTTACCTTGTGTGACCCAATTGTCCATTATTGACGTTTGTTTTTTGTCAGTGTGCTTCTCCCCGTTTTTGTCCTCTCAGTTAAGTTTGTATATTTGTTCACTTCTTCCCAATTGTTATAGTTTGTAGGATTATTTTGTACTTATTTTTTCCATTAAAACATTAAGTTTTAACATTTTTATAGCGCAAAGACATTCAGCCAACAGGGTGCAAAAGCTACCAAGTGTACACTTCAATTTAATAACTGGTTGACCCCTCTTTGGCAGCAAGAATCTCAACCTTCCATTTCCCTCGACCATTTCTTTTAACTTTTGCAGTTAAGTGGAATTAATGAGAGATGTAAGGTCTGCTTTGAAATTGGATCTCATGAGTACTTCCCACTTAGCTTGTTTGATTTCATGCCTTTCATCCCGACGTGTGTTTTCTTCAGAGGCTATTTGTTTCTTGGCTTGCTTTTATGCTTTAAGTCATTGTCCTGTTACAATGCCTGTTACAATTCCAGGCTTCAACTAGTTGGAAAAATGGCTTCAAGTTGTTTATACATTTTTATAACTCTTTTTAACCCTGATGATAGTAAGTTGTCCAGGCCCAGTGGAAGCAAAGCAATAATCTACCCTAAGGCCTCTCCCATAGTGTATTAATCATTCTTTTTTTTTTGTTTTGAATGGCAATAGCTTTTCTTTTTCTCCTTTCAATCTCATTCTTGTCTCATGCTTTCAATTTTTTGGAAAAATCAAAGAATTTCCTAAAGGTTTACGCAGTTTTCCACTTACTACTGAATTCACAACTCACTTTAGACATTAACTGGTTCAAAATGTAATCCACTTTTATTGTCATAGTGCTTTTTTCCCAATTCCAAGTTCAGAAACTTAAAGCAACCTCAAACAACAATGGTCTATGTATGGATGTAGTGTTACCAAAATGGCTAGCTGTGTAAATAAACACAAGCTTTGTAGAGAACATTTTGTCCTGCCTTCACAAAAGTGAGATTTCCTTACATTGTCTGTTAAGCCTTTGATAAGTATCAGTTCCTTGACCCTGCTGTGATCAAACCTCCAACTAAAACTGAGCTTAAAAGAAATAATGAAACGTTTTACTCTTCAGAACCCAAGCATCGACAGTTATTCGGAGGGTGGCTTCAAGCCTGATTCAATCACTGGAAACATCGAGTTCAAGAACATCCACTTTAATTACCCCTCAAGGCCCGATGTTAAAGTAAGCCTCTCAATGACACATGAGCATTGTACATACACATACAGCATTTACCCAAACTCCTTTCTATAACTGCCCTTACTTGCAGGTATTAAAAAACATGTCGCTAAGTGTGAAAAGTGGCCAGACCATCGCCTTAGTGGGAAGCAGCGGTTGCGGTAAAAGCACCACTGTGCAGCTGTTACAGAGATTTTACGATCCACAGGAGGGATCGGTAAGTACATATTTTTCAAAATTTCACAAAAATACTTCTGTTCATTTATCCATTGTTTCCCTCTTTGTAGATATCTGTCGATGGTCATGATATCCGTTCTCTCAATGTTTGCTACTTGCGAAAGATGATTGGCGTGGTGAGTCAAGAGCCCGTCCTTTTTGCCACCACCATAGCTGAAAACATCCAATACGGCCGATTGGATGTCACACAAGAAGAGATAGTGCAAGCAGCCAAGGAGGCCAATGCTTACGACTTCATCATGAATCTTCCTGAAGTATGAACATCTCAATGACTTGTACCTTGAAACAACTTGGCACTTGCTAATGAGGACATTCTCACTGTTATTGAGCAGAAATTCGAGACGCTGGTCGGAGACCGAGGGACTCAGATGAGTGGAGGACAGAAGCAGAGAATTGCAATCGCTCGAGCGCTTGTCCGCAACCCCAAAATCCTTCTGCTGGATGAAGCAACTTCTGCTCTGGATGCTGAGAGTGAAACTGTTGTGCAGGCTGCACTCGACAAGGTATAAACACACAGACGTCAGAATTGCTTGGGTTCATAATCACATCATATCTTCTGCTCACCTGCCAAGAATTTTTGGGTGAAAGTCCAAAAATCACAGAAAAATGTTACTTTGTCGTAAAGTTACTGTGCCTGATCTTTTGAATACATTTTCTCTTGCAGTGTGAACTTCTCTGTTCACATTTGAAATACTTCCACAATGACACACATTTTCCAATGTTTGTATTGTTACCTTTCAAACAATATCGTCGTTTAAACAAACATCCATCCTGTTAACAGAGTGATGGAGGGAACAGGTCGAATGTTTCGAGGAATTTGAGAATCGCAGCGTCTTTTAACAAGGGAATAAAGCTCTATCATCCTTCTGAATTTCAAACTTTTGCATCATTTGTGCAGGTCAGACTCGGCCGTACCACCTTAGTTGTGGCTCATCGCCTTTCAACTATTCGGAATGCTGATATTATTGCTGGCTTTCAAAATGGAACAGTTGTAGAACTAGGAACCCATAACCAGCTGATGGAAAAACAGGGCATCTACCATACGCTAGTCACTCTGCAGGTAAACCTTTGTGCAAAACAATGTATAATATGAATATATTATCTTGGGATTTTTACTAGCTTTATCTATCTTGCAGACTTTTCAGAAAGCCAAAGAAGAGGATGAGCTGGGGGAAAAGAACCCAATGGAAGAAGATCTTTCTAACTCCCCTCGTTTAAGGAGGAGGTCTACAAAATCGTCATTTGTTGGTTCAGAGGGACAGAAAGAAGAGAGAGAAAAGTTGGTGGATAGTAAAGATTTAAAAGAAGAGGTGTGACGTGCGCTTGATGAATTGGAATTTTCATGGCAAAGAATAAAGGGAGGTATCATTCAGCTTTTTTCCCCCCTTTGTTGTCTGCAGAATGAAGACGTTCCTCCAGTTTCGTTTCTTAAAGTGATGCGATTCAATCTTCCTGAGTGGCCTTACATTCTTGTCGGAACCATCTGTGCTTCAATTAATGGCGCAATGCAACCTCTCTTTGCTGTCATCTTCTCCAAGATTATCACTGTAGGATTTTTTTAGTTCATTTTGCATCTTCATTTTGGGATTAAAAATGTAGGGGGAAAGAGTTTTAAAGTAATCGTGACAATTTTTCCCTTTTTCTAGGTGTTTGCCGAGCCAGATTTAAATGTTGTTCAACGGAAATCTTATTTCTTCTCCCTTCTGTTTGCTGTTATTGGAGCCGTATCTTTTGTCACCATGTTTCTACAGGTAAAATCCTGCGAACCATTGTGACAATTTTCATCAGTGTATGGCAAAATTGGTAACACGCCAAGAAAGAACATTTATTCAATGAAAACTGCCCCGAGTGCAGTTCGCGATCACATTTTATGCGACTTTTTATTACAGGGGTACTGTTTTGGTAAATCTGGGGAGATCCTGACTATGAAAATGAGACTTGCAGCTTTCAAAGCCATGTTGAGGCAGGTTAGTAGAACAGTACATCATTTGACTTTAATGGTTTTATTATGAGTAAATATGCAACTACAGTGTGGGTGTCTGGAGATCAGGTTACATTGAATAATGAGTGCAAAGTGACATGGAAAAATACATGCAGAAGTAATCAAATCCAACTTACATTAAAAGGAAAAAAAATGAAATTGTTGAATAAAAAAAATCTACAATTCAGTACAGTGGTACCTCGAGATGTGACCTTAAATGGGGGGACTCTTGCACGGGAACACGCTCGTAACCTAACATAGACAATTTTAAATGAACTTGGATTACGATGCAGACACACTAAAAAATAAGTTTAATCTAACCTTACACTCAACTTAATTCTAATTTTGTTTTAAATTTTGATACCTTTCTTCTTGGCTCTATTTGCCCCGCCTCCACCCTGATTTGGAAATGCAACCTATCAAGGGTTGTTTGCTTTTGTCTTCCCTTCAAAATATTCCCAAAATGATGCACACAAATGTCCTCACAATTGGATGATGCACAACCACTTGCCAACGAGAAGTAATATAGACTCCTCTCTCATATTAGTGATCGCTCCGCTATTCACACTAACTAACGGAAAAAAAACACTGAAAAAATGCAACGCTCCGCCCAGTGCTCGTAGAGACATTACACGAGGGAGTTGTGACCAGAGAGACAGTGCCCATGATGTTCTTATGAGCAGCTTCTCACGTCCGCTGTATGCTCGTATATCAAAATTTGTCTCGTATCTCTATAAATATTTGCCCGAAATTTTACTCGTATGTCGAGGTATTACAGCCCATAATATTCAAACAATGCATGTTTCATTTAATAGGACCTAGGCTGGTTTGACAACCACAAAAACAGTGTTGGCGCACTCACGACAAGGCTGGCCACAGATGCAGCTCAAGTCCAAGGGGTAAGGTACACGCAGGAAACCAACATTATTTCATTTAATAATCTTATTGGTTCATGCATCCCCTCTCTTCTGCGCTCAGGTTACGGGAGTACGTCTGGCCTCGTTGGTTCAGAATGTTGCCAACATGGGTACTGCTTTGATTCTGGCATTTGTGTATGGCTGGGAGCTGACCCTGCTCATATTGTCGGTGGTTCCCGTCATGGCAGTGGCTGGGACTGTGCAGATGAAACTGCTCGCTGGGCAAGCAGCTCAGGATAAGAAGGAGCTGGAGAAGGCTGGAAAGGTACGGATTTGGTGGTGGTATGTTGACTTGCACGCACCTTTATGGATTTCGGCATTCAAACAACAGGGGTCAGGTGAAATGTGTTATTTCCTGTCTGTAATATCTGGCGCAAACTGAAGGAGTTTAATGTGTTGATGTTTTATTTTTTATTTTTTATTTTAATATATCATTATTACAAAATGTGATCAAATGGGAGAGACATTTGAGGTCTGGCTATTGCAAGCCTTTTTTTTAATATTTTCTCCTCAGGAAACCTTCACTTTCCAGTTGTTTACAACTTTCAGTTAAAAAATATCCGTGGATCAGTGAACTCGGTCAAAATCCAGAGTCCTGCTTTGTCTAGTATCTCACACACCTATTGATAACACTTACCTATCAAGGTTTTGAGCTATTAAAGCTATAGTTGTTTTTTGTTGTTGTTATTTTATTGTGCCGGTAGTCACAGGAGATGTAATATCCCAAAAAGGAAATTAGAATTTCATTTTAAATATTTAATTTTTTAGAAAATTACAAATCATTTAAGCATCCATTGTTCTTGGTATATGTTAGATTTGGTCTCAGATTGTGGTCACAACTCATGCAAGTTAAATAGTGATCATGCCTATTTTCTTGTACTGATATGTTGGCCAGTATGTTGATCAAGGCCACATTATGTCAATCAGTCTTCCCAAGTGGGATTCTAAACCATATTTCATTTTGTTTCCTCAGATTGCTACAGATGCCATTGAGAATATTCGCACTGTTGCATCTCTGACCAGGGAACCCACATTTGAATCCCTATATCATGAAAATCTCCTCATTCCTTACAAGTACAAAAGACCGAAAACTGAAAACAACTTTTTATTTGTCAGAGATTTTGGTCTTCTCAAAAGTTGTCTTTCTCTCTTTGTAGAAACTCCCAGAAAAAAGCCCACCTGTATGGTTTTACCTTCTCATTTTCACAGGCCATGATCTACTTCGCCTATGCAGGTTGTTTTCGTTTTGGAGCTTGGCTCATCGATGAAGGGCGAATGGACGTCGAGGGAGTTTTTCTGTGAGTGATGGCGTGTCGCGTTTTCAATGTAGTCTTTGACAGCAGAAGAAAAAGAGAAAAAAATACTAACTAGATCATTACAAGAGATCTATATCTGTTTTAATCATTTACCAAAACTTCAAATATGTGAAAGTCTGGTCACAAGCATGATGCATGGTGGGAGAACATTAACTTGGAGTTCAAAGGTCACTTTGTGGAGTCTGCAGAAGCAAAAGAAAAAAATTCTGGAGAAGCTAAGCAATATTTCTAGCTTTAAAAATTCAAAATATGATCATTTCGTTGCCACACCGTAGAATCAAATGTTTGTAAAAACTGAGAATTACTACTTGTAGTTGATATTTTTTATTCTCATCTTAATTTCTGAACCGCCTTATCCTCACTAGGGTCGTGGGGGGTGCTGGAGCCCATCCCAGCTGACTTCAGGCATTAGGCGGGGGGGGGGGGGGGGGCACCCTGAATTGGTTAGCCTAGCCAATCACAGGGCACAAGGGGACAAAGAACTATTCACGCTCACACTCATACCTAGGAGCAATTTAGAGTGTCCTACCACGCATGTCTTTGGAATGTGGGTGGAAACCGGAGCACCCGGAGAAAACCCACGCAGGCCCAAGAGAACATGCAAACTCCACACATGTGGACCGACCTGGATTTGAACCCAGGTATATTTTGAATTTTGTAGATTTTTACATTTTTTTTAAGTATTGTATTTCAGTTGTTACAGCTACTTGCATTTCATAATAAATGAAGACTAAATCCAATATTCTCTTACCTAGAGTTATTTCAGCGGTTTTGTACGGTGCCATGGCTGTGGGAGAAGCCAATTCCTTTGCTCCAAATTATGCCAAGGCCAAAATGTCTGCTGCACACCTTATTATGCTTCTGAACACTGAGCCTGCTATTGACAATCTTGCAGAGGACGGACTCTCACTGGTATCCAATGCAAAACCATACTTGTTTATTACTATTGTTAATAGACATTTGTTATTAAATCCTCTTCTTATTTGTCTTTGTCCTACAGGATAAATTTGAGGGTAATGTGCAGTTTCAAGAGGTTAGATTTAACTACCCCACTCGTCCTGATTTCCCAGTTCTCCGAGGGTTGAATCTGAATGTGAGCAAGGGGGAGACGCTGGCCCTTGTAGGAAGCAGTGGTTGTGGAAAAAGCACCAGCATCCAGCTTCTAGAGAGGTTTTACGATCCCACGCAAGGGAACGTGGTGAGAAAACGCACATGCAGAATCACATGCTGCCTCTTCACCTAGTCTCTGTCGGCTAATGTTTAGTGTTTTTATTGCTGCACTCTACTGATAAGAATTTAGTTGAGTCATTTGAATTCATCTTCAGAGAGTTTCTGAGAGACACAATATTTTATTCACCTCACAGTTCTGGGGTCAAGGACTCGATCCCAAGTCGGTCAACATTGCGTGCAGTTTGCATGTTTGCGTGGGTTTTCTGTGGGTACTCCGATTTCCTCCCACATTCCAAAGACATGCATTTTAGGCTGATTGGACACTTTAAATTGCAACTAGGTATGAGTGTGAGCGTGAATTGTTGTTTATCTCCTTGTGCCCTGCGATTGGCTGGCCACCAATTGAGGGTGTCCCCCACCTAGTGCCTGTATTTAGCTGGGATAGGCCCCTGCAAGGATTAGCGTTTTGGAAAAGGAATGAATGAAAATATTGTACTTGAAAGGTGACCGCCCATTATTTTTGTCAATTCTTCTTCTTCATGTCCTTTAATACATTTTAGTAGGATTGCAAGACATTTTGGGGGGGAAAATTCCCAAAACGTCATATGTGATTGATGTATTTGCCGCGCAGGTGATTGATTCCAAGAGTGTCAAAGAACTGAACATCCATTGGTTGAGGTCTCAGATAGGCATTGTGTCACAGGAGCCAGTGCTCTTTGACTGTAGTTTAGCTGAAAACATTGCTTATGGAGACAACAGTCGCACTGTAACGACAGTGGAGATTAAGGCAGCCGCTGAAGCAGCCAACATTCACAGCTTCATTGAAACCTTGCCAAAGGTAAACCAGAGAAACGGACCACATTTTCACCAAAGTTATTTTTCTACCAGCAATACCAACTGTAAATGCCAAAACCCTGAAAGACTGACTTTGAATAACTGTTTTCTGGAACAGAAATATGACACTCAAGCAGGCGACAAGGGGACCCAATTGTCAGGCGGTCAGAAACAACGAATAGCCATAGCCCGAGCCATCATTCGCAACCCCAAACTTTTACTTCTGGACGAAGCCACGTCTGCGCTCGACACAGAGAGTGAAAAGGTACGTTTTCTGTTCTCATCCGGTTGGATTCTAAAATTGACTTTTGTCCTCCCGATTTGTGTTGGGCCAGGTGGTGCAAGAAGCATTGGACAAAGCCAGGCAGGGCAGGACATGTATCATTGTTGCCCACCGTCTGTCCACCATCCAAAATGCAGACCGCATTGCTGTCTTTCAGGAAGGGATTGTGGTTGAAGAAGGTACTCACCAACAGTTGCTTGCCAAAAAGGGAGTCTACCACATGTTGGTCACCACTCAGATGGGCCGGCAAAGCGAATGAGCTAATAAAAGCAAGTTTTTGATATTCTACTGTTAGAGGAGAATGGAGTAATTGAATGTACTACATCGGCATTGGTTTAAATGCTAAATCGGAGTCATTTGAATCTCATTTCTTATGGCCAAGATCATAAAAGTTACCTTCTAAAGATTCAAATATGAATTTGAATTAATGGGGATGAGTAACACCATCAAATGTGGAGTTCCTGTTTATATAAATGTATTTTCTTTTTATATATTGTTTTTTTTAATATTCCCTCAATCCTGTTTATAGTTTGTTTTCCAATTCCAGTACTTGAAACAATTATCATTTACAACATTGAATTACTATCACTGGTGATACTACTGAAGCAATGTGATAGATTGATATTAAATATGTTTTGATGGAATGTTGTCCATTGTAAACATAGATAGGCGATTTTATGGAATGTAAGTATGTCAAAGTTGAATACATACTTGTTTTTTGAGCTAAAGTTTAATATTAATGTATTTGATTTGATAGATATTTATTGACTGGTTTCATATGTCAACATAGCAAGCTGAAAGAATAACAAAGACAGCGAACAAATTATAATAAGTATAAACGTGCAAACGTGTATATATGCATATGGATTGAGCAGTTTTTGAGTACTGCTCCTTTCTTTACATGTTGAAATATAGATGTTTTATTTGTAATTGAAAATGATTTTTAGTGAAGCCAATGGATTGATTTTATTTATTGATTTTGTTCCATCAAAAGCATTATTACCCATGTATAAATGTGATTCAATATGCTAGTGAGCCAAACAGTAGTGTTGTTTTATAGCCACTAGAGGGATACAATACTACTGGGTACTTCTGAGCCTACAGCTAAACAAAGGGGCGTAACATAACGGGGGTCTTTCTGCACTAGATCAAGTTGGGACACAACTGTGGAGTCCAGGTATGGCAAATATGATTTTTTTGAAGGCGTATAAAAATGCTCGTTTTTGATTAGTCAAAACTGGATTAAAGCAGTAGGATTTGGCTTGGTGCAAATGAATAATTCTGAACAGGCATAATCGTTAACCAATGTTAACGGAAGTTTAAATGGTGGAAAAACCTTTGCGAAGAGTTGTTTTATTGACTAAATAAGACTAATTGAGTAGTTGGTTTTGATTTCAATCGGAGGAGAAGAGTCGTGTTTGGAGAGTCAAAAGCATGACAGGAAGTGTTTCAATTCTGTTAGCTCTGTTGCCAAGTCGCGAACACATTACTACGTATTGTGACGAATAGTATTCAAATACACTATTTAATATAAAATCAAACGTTCAGCAACATTACAAACTTACTCCTTGCTTATAAGGGCCACTATTAACGTTTATTTTCAAATAAATGCAAAGTTTAATAAAATGTATGCAATGGCCAGATGTATGAACCAATTCCAACTCCTGGATTTGATTTTAAACACTTTGTAAAAATATACATGATCCATGATCAATAAGATCCATGGTCAATTAGATCCATGATCAATTAGATCCATGATTAATTATGGGTGAGTGGTTAGCGTCTTTCCCTAACAGCTCTGGGGTCCTGGGTTCAAATCCTGGTCGGTCCACCTGTGTGGAGTTTGCATGTTCAAAATCAAATCAAATCAAAAGCCTTTATTGTCCTCATACACAGCTGCGTATAATGTAATTGGTGGTGCTACTCCCCAAAGTGCGTTTTCCCAGTAAAAACATAAATAAGTAATATAAAAATATGATTATATTCTCCTTGAGCCTGGGTTTCTTCTGGCTTCTCTGGTTTCATCCCAGATTCCCCAAAACATACATGTTAGGCTGATTGCCCCTAGGTATGGGTGTGTGTGAGCATGGTTGTCTGTCTCTTTGTCCCCGCCCCTGGCCTGGGGGTAGCTGGGATTGGCTCCAGCACCCCCGCAACCTTATTGTGGAAAAAAATGCTTCAGAAAATGAGATGAGATGATTAATTTTTGTTTTGTGATATTTTTAAAGGGCTTCAAATACATTACCAAGCAGTGAGTGAAGGCCTCTCCAAGGAATTCCAGGAATGGGGAACTTTGAATTTTGTCCACGGACTCCATGAGTCCAGACAACCTTCAACTGATTTTTATTTTCATTTATATATATATTTAAAAGTAGTGAATTTTTTTTTTTTTTATTCTTAGAATGGATGATTAATATAGATTGATTATTTGAAAACTATAGATTTGAACCAGACTAATAGACCACTTTTTAGGACAGATGGCAGAGATGGATGAAACCGATAAGTTGCAAAACAACACCACCAATACCAGCCCAGATGTTTATTTAAGGTAATGTTCTGCCAACTAAATTATGTGGTTTTCATACCAAAGCGCACCAACTTTAGCAACTTGCCATTTTGTGAATTATCTCTTCATTTTTGGCCCAGTGAATACAGTAAAACTGGAAGCAAAAGGATAGAAAGAGAAGAGAAAATGCCCGCAGTCGGCCCCGTTGAACTGGTATGTCGTCAATTTCTGTCCGTTTGACAATTATGGTTTGGTGACTTGTAAGACTAATTATGACAACTTGTGGTTTGTTACAGTTTCGGTTTTCAGATGGCATCGACATATTACTGATCATCGCTGGGACGCTGATGTCAATGGCCCACGGGGTGGTGTTCCCTCTCATGTGTGTCGTTTTTGGGCATATGGCGGACAGATTTATACAGTCCTCAGCAATGTCTAAAAACAACACCCACCACTTTAGTGAGTTCACAAAATAAGAAAATATTACAAGGCAACCTGGCATTTTGTTGAATAAAATCGTCTCGTTTTTTCAGTTCCCACCAATGGCACATTACAAGAGGACATGACTGGGTATGACCAAGCACTTTAGTGACACTCACAGGGTCACATTTGACAATTTGTTCTGCTTTTGCAGCTTTTGCATTTACTTTGCCATCACTGGAATTTTGGTGCTGGTTGCCGGCTACATGCAGGTTGCTTTTTTCGCACTGGCTGCCATACGACAGGTCAGACGCATCCGCAAGTCTTTTTTCCATAGCATCATGCGAAAGGACATTGGCTGGTTTGACGTCAATGAGACGGGGACGCTCAATACTCGACTCGTCGAGTGAGTAATGTCTGAATTCCATTCGGCAAATTGATGTTATTCAAATTTTAACAATCATTGATGCTTCTGAGCAGTGATGTCTACAAGATCCAAGAGGGTATTGGAGACAAATTGGGGATGCTGATCCAGTCACTTTCCACCTTCATTGCATCTTTGATTGTTGGCTTATGCTTCGGATGGAAGCTCTCTCTGGTCATCCTGGCAGTCTGCCCTTTGCTGGGACTGGCAGCCGCCATTTTCAGTAAGGTAAATGTGCTTTCACTTCTGGGAAAAAAACATTCTATCCCAATTGATACATTTATGTATGTCTCCACTTAGGTGTTGACGTCATTCACTTATAAAGAACAGACTGCTTATGCCAAAGCAGGTGCGGTGGCAGAGGAGGTGCTTTCTGCCATCAGGACTGTTTTTGCCTTCAATGGTCAGCAGAGAGAAATCAAAAGGTTGTGCAACATGTATCCTAACAGACTCTCTGATGTTAAAAAATGTACTGCAAACTGCATGTATTAGTAAATATAGGTTTATAGATCTCATTTGACATGTGTACCTACTATGCAGAGAGTAAAATGTCGACCCATCCCAGTTCAAATTATAGGATTCATTCATGATATAATACTACAATTCATGATATGAATCACATCCAAATAACCTTATGTTGACCTACAGGTATGCTAAGAACTTGGAAGAGGCTAAAAACATGGGACTCAAGAAGGCAATCAGTTCGAACACTGCCATGGGTTTTAGCAACATGATGATCTTCCTGTCTTATGCTCTGGCCTTCTGGTATGGGAGTAAGCTAGTTCTGAATAAGGAGTACACCACTGGAACTGTTCTTACAGTGAGCAGACATGTATATTTGAAATGTATATTTGAACTTGATAACATTTTAACACTAATTCCCTAAATGCTCTTGTGTTAAGGTTTTATTTTCTTTGATTTTTGGCGCTCTTGCTTTGGGGCAGACCATGCCAAATATCCAGTCATTTTCCGTCGCTCGAGGAGCTGCGCACCGAGTATACAGGATCATTGACGATGTACATACATTGAGAAAACTCTTTTTTTATATTGCGATCAATTTCTTTTATAAAGAAAAAAAAATTGTCATAACTTTTTACTTTACAGGAACCGAGCATCGATAGCTATTCGGAATGCGGCTTCAAGCCTGAATCAATCAATGGAAATATAGAGTTCAAAAACGTCCATTTTAACTACCCCTCAAGGCCAGAAGTCAAGGTAAGACAAACTGCAACTTGCAAAAGATTTAAATTGATCTAGTAAAGGGGCACTCACACTTCCTGATTGCCATTGATTGCACTTCTAATGTATACAACATTTGTGGAAAGGTATCACACTGTTCAAACTTTTTTGCTCCAAGATCTACTTTTCAAGGCGTTAACCTTCCATGATCTAGCTCAGGGGTGGGCAAACTTTTCGGCCCGGGGGCCACATTGACTTTAAAAATTTGACAGATGGGCCGGGTCAGCACAAGATACGATACAAATAAAAAACTGCATCCGTTGACAGTACATATGAAACATAAACAGAAAAAAGGGACCCAAGTATTAACATACTCATCATTAAAGTAAAAAGTATAAAGTACAAAGTAAGGTAAAAAGGAATGTATTAAGAAATATTAAAATGTAATTTAAATAAAGATAGAGGGGCTGTAAAACACGAAAAGCAAAAGATCAGATATTATGTCATGATATAACTGCCATTTTTAGATACGTAGGCTTAGATCAGGGGTCCCTAATCTAAGCCTACGTATCTAAACTTTTTTAGATTGACACATATTCATTTGCAGGTATTAAACAACATGTGCCTGAGCGTGAAAAGTGGCCAGACCATCGCTTTAGTGGGAAGCAGTGGGTGCGGTAAAAGCACCACCGTCCAGCTGTTACAGAGGTTCTACGATCCACAGGAGGGATCGGCAAGTGAAATTTTAAAAAAACCTTTCACCAAAAAAAAAATCGATTTAGTCACAATTTACCACCAGAGCTTCCTTTTATTCTTTCAGGTCACTCAACATTTAATGAAACCAATTTTTCCCTTCTTTTTAGGTTAATATTGATGGTCATGATATCCGTTCTCTCAATATTTGCTATTTGAGAAAGATGATTGGCGTGGTGAGTCAAGAGCCCGTCCTTTTTGCCACCACCATAGCTGAAAACATCCAATACGGCCGATTGGATGTCACACAAGAAGAGATAACGCAAGCTGCCAAGGAGGCCAACGCTTATGACTTCATCATGAATCTTCCTGATGTATGGGCATATTCTTTTTCACTACACTGGACAATTGACACTTACAATCTTTATAATGTTCTTTTTAGATTAATCCTTGAGATTGCAGGTGACTATTATGGGTCATATAAAAACACTTAGATATTACCATTTATTCTATATATTTTGGCTGATTATTATTTTTAAATTATGGAAACATAAAAATACAATAATATAACATTGTATTTTTTGCTAAATATTTTAGTATGGTAAATCCATTTATAAATGAATACAATGTTAATATATATTAAAAAAATACTAAATTAATTAAAAAAACTGTGTTTTTCTCCCATATAACCCAACATATAACAGTTTTTTTGTCATACTCAATGGTTGCCATTGATGATGGACAATAGGTGCCCAACTCACTTAAACTGGGAAGACTGGATTTGAATGCTCATATTTCATCGCCACTGATGGAGTTAATCTTCCAATCCATGTTGGGTGAACATTAGTTCATTCCAGTCAAAATGAATTGGACATCTAGTGCCATTAATGGCACCCAGTTAAATTTGAAGTTTGTCAAATGAGTAGCTTGTAAAAAAATATCATGTATAGAACTATGAAAACAACTTTGTAATGGCCAAAATTGAAAGGATTACTTTTGTCGAGCAGAAATTTGAGACGCTGGTTGGAGAGCGAGGCACTCAGATGAGTGGAGGACAGAAGCAGAGAATTGCGATCGCTCGAGCGCTTGTCCGCAACCCCAAAATCCTTCTGCTGGATGAAGCAACTTCAGCTCTGGATGCTGAGAGTGAGACAGCTGTGCAGACGGCACTTGACAAGGTACACGCGCTGATCTGCATTTATTTGAAATGCATGTATAATGAGATTTTTTTCCCCAGGTCAGACTAGGTCGTACAACCATAATTGTGGCCCATCGCCTCTCAACTATCAGAAATGCTGATATCATTGCTGGCTTCCAAAGCGGAGAGGTTATTGAACTGGGTACTCATAGTCAGCTGATGGAAAAACAGGGTGTTTATTGTACCCTTGTTACCATGCAGGTGAGTTTGGCATGAAAATGTTTTCCTAGAGCAATGGTGGAAAAGTATGGATTAATTAGGGATTACATCGTTTTCCACGCGAGTGCGAGTCATCTGCGTTTGATGATCTCTGAATATTGAACCCAATCCCTTTTCATTCTTTTTGCAATTCAGTTGTGAAGCACAAAATAAGCTTGTATAAAAATATGTTGGAATATTTTGCTTACTTGAATTTAATATAGTTAAATTGGTTAGCCAATGTGATTATTTGAGCTATTTTGTTTTCTGATTTTTTTTAAACTTTTTTTGTTGTCGCTGGACATTTCCTTTGTTCTGAAAAGAATTTAATACATATTGAATGATGAATAGAAAAGAAATATAAAATATACTGTATTATTTTCTGTCTTATGCGTTATCCTTATATTTCTGTAATATTTTATAGCAACAGGTGTCAGGTATTAATTCATCACTACAAATTTCCTCCAGTTAAAAGGGATTGGTCATCTATTTGGCATCAATGGAATCCATAGATTTAACAAACATTTAAATAACATATATAAGTATGTGTATATATATATATATATATATATATATATATATATATATATATATATATATATATATATATATATATATATATATATATATATATTAATATATATATTTGTGTGTATATATATATATATATATATATATATATATATATTAATATATATATTTGTGTGTATATATATATATATATATATATATATATATATATATATATATATATATATATATATATATATATATATATATATATATATATATATATATATATATATATATATATATATATATATATATTTATATTTATATTTATATATTTTAACCTGACTCCGATCCCCTTTAAAATCACATCCGATTTCTGATCATGTGATCTAATTGATGACATCCCTAATTAGAGAAAAGCTATCCTGTTTCAAACTACTTTGTATTTTTTAGAGCTTCCAGAAACAACAGGATGACGAACAGTGGATAAGTCATCAAAATAAAAAGAGCCCAACAGACGATGACACTTCCTTGAAAATGTCAAAGTTTTCAATAAGCTATTCCTCTGCTGGTTTGGAAGGAACCCGAGAAGAAAAAGAAAAGTTGATGGATGTCCAAGACAATACAGAAGAGGTCAAATTGGTTTATTTCAATTTACCGTATTTTACTGCAACCTAAAAAAAAGACAATATAACTGACTATCATTGGTCAGACAGAGAAAAAATACATCTATTAGTTGCTGGCCCAACCAAACTTTTTTTAAAAAAGCGACTCATAGTCCGGAAAATACGATACTTGGGATTTTTGGCCAAAATAAAGCATTTCTCTCTCATGTTCTGCAGGACAAAAGTGTTGCTCCAGTGTCGCTGCTCCAAATTCTGCGTTTTAACCTTTCTGAGTGGCCTTACATTTTGATGGGGATCATTCTTGCTGCCATCAACGGATTGTTACATCCCATGTTTGCGGTCATCCTCTCAAAGTTCATCGCTGTATGTTCCAACTGGGCTGTTCCCATCTTTTCTAAATCCCCCAAAAATCATTTTTCTACTTTTTCCATCCTTCAGGTGATGGCTGAGGATGATGAAGAGATGATCAGAAAAAAAACTGAATTCCTCTGCATCATGTTTGCGGTCATCGGCGTGGTCATTTTTTTCACCATGTTTCTCCAGGTATCCAAACACACAATAACAAATTCTGTATATACACATTAGCGCATTCAGTAATAATTTGCTGCCTAACAGAAGCGTCTAGACAGTAAGTTTCTTTTTAGAACACTCTGAATGTTTCCAATTTCCCTAAACACATTTCATCCCTGTTCACTTTTTCCATATTTACTGTACATTAAGTAAAGCAATAATACCTAGATAAATACCTTGATTTAACTCCGAGGAAAAAGCTAACATTAGTACTCCTGGGCAACCCTTTCCCTGTGATTATAGTTAATATTGTAAATATACTTTCAAATCAAATAATACAAATATTCCCATTGATCTGTCAAATGAAATAATTTGTCTTTTGATACTTATTGATGAATATGGAGCAGATAATCTGAAAAGTTGGTCCTAATTATTTTCAAGAAACCTACTAGACGTACTATAATTCCATAATTAAGATTTTTATTGTATCTGATTCTGGAAGTGTTGAATCTGTGCACTTCTCTGGGTTCAAATCCAGGTTAGGTCCACCTGTGTGGAGTTGGCATGTTGCTTGCGTGGGTGTACTCCGGGTACTCTGGTTTCCTCCCACATTCCAAAACGTGCATGGTAGACTGTTTGGACAATCTAAATTGCCTCTAGGAGTCAGCTGGGATTGGCTCCAGCACCCCCTGCAATCCTAAAGAGAATAAAGCGGTTCAGAAAATGGGATGAGACATTATACTCTTGGTCCATCCCGGTCTCGATTCCCAAAAGTCTGGGTCTCAATATGTTTCTGACCCGGGTAAGTTTTGGTCTGGGATAGTTTGGTAAGTAGTATTCTTGTAATGTCAGTTTTGCTTGTACCTGTCACTTGTTTACAGGGTTACTGTTTTGGACAATCTGGGGAGATTTTGACGTTAAAACTGAGACTTGCAGCTTTCAAGGCTTTGATGAGGCAGGTGAGCTGAATCACAGATACTCTTGACAGTCTTTCCAGTATCCAATTTATTGAGGGTGGCATTTTATTTATTTATTTATTTATTTTCCAGGATCTAGGTTGGTTTGATGACCATAAAAACAGCGTCGGAACGCTCACAACGAGACTGGCCGCAGATGCAGCTCAAGTTCAGGGGGTGATGCATTTTGGAGTCTTTTGCTCAAAAGTACACACAACACTCTTCTTTTCCCAATGAATTTTTCCACCACTGGTCAGGTTACGGGAGTCCGCCTGGCCACGTTAGTGCAGAATACTGCCAACTTGGGAACTGGTGTGATTTTGGCTTTTGTGAACGGCTGGGAGCTGACCTTACTCGTGCTGGTCTTGGTGCCAATCTTGGCCGTGGCTGGAATGATGGAGATAGAGTTGCTTGCTGGGCAAGCTGCTAAGGACAAGAAGGAGTTGGAAAAGGCTGGACAGGTAGGCTTTTTTTTCCTTTTTTTCAAATGACTTACTTTGCCATCAGCCTGCCAAAGTACCTGCCAATGTTGTTGATTCTGCTGTGTCTCATCAGACTGTTACTGAAGCTATTGAAAACATCCGTACAGTTGCATCTTTGACTCGAGAAGCTAAATTTGAGTCTTTGTTTCACGATAATCTGCAAGTTCCGTACAGGTATTTGCTGGACACTATTGCCTGTCATCAGATTGTTGACATGTTTTTCCCCCAATGGGCTACTTTTGAATTTTTTTTTGTCTTTGCAGAAACGCTCAGAAAAAGTCTCACATGCAGGGTTTTGCCTTCTCGTTCTCTCAAGCTATGATCTATTTTACTTATGCTTTATGTTTCTGGTTTGGAGCTTGGCTTGTGGAGCAAGGCAGAATGAATGTTGAAGGAGTATTTCTGTAAGTAATCTTTGATCCTTATCAAGATTTCATGGTGCATTCCATAAAAAAAATGTCTAAAACTACTAATGTCGCTTTAATCCCATATGTTTGCTAGCTTTTTGCATGTAAAATACATACATTCATTACATGAGAGAGTCAAATTTCATTACATGAGAGAGTAAAATTAATGAAGTGAGTCTATTGTTATCATTTCCACTGAATGTTTTAGCGAAAATAAAAGCTTTTTTATATATTCCAATACCCTTAATTCAAACTAAGTAGACAATTTTTCCTCTGTGATGGATCAAAAGTATTGAATTGCTTAGGTTCTTAGGAGGAATTCACATGAGTATTAAAATCACACAATGTTAATATATTGCGACAAATTCAGAGAACCAATAGGCATAGTGATTGTAGAAAACAGAGGGGACATTCCCATCTGCTTTTGAAGTTAAATGATCAGTACTATTGATGCAAATATTTTTGGGTGCTAATATTAACACAATTGATTGATTTATTTTACATAACGTGGAGTCTTTTGAATAACTCTTTTAAGCACAACGGAAGCTAACAATTGATTTTTTTTCTCAGAGTGAGCATGGCTCTCATGTATGGTTCCTTGGCTGTTGGAGAAGCCACTTCCTTTGCGCCTAACTACGCTAATGCCAAAGTATCTGCCAGTCACATCATGATACTCCTGAATAGACGCCCTTCTATTGATAATCTCTCACATGAAGGACAGTCATTGGTAAGCAGAAAGAAGTCCATTACCTTCCAATTCCATTCAACATCTAACAGTATTTTCTCTTTTTCCCCCCTTCAAACTCCAGACTAAATTTGAGGGTAGTGTGTCCTTTGAGGGTGTTAACTTTAACTACCCCTCACGCCCCAATGTTCATGTCCTTCGAGGGCTGAATTTGGAGGTGGGCAAGGGGCAGACACTGGCCCTGGTTGGACGCAGCGGCTGTGGAAAAAGCACTTCCATACAACTTCTGGAAAGGTTCTACGACGCAACCCAAGGGAACGTGGTGAGATGACTATTATACCTATTGTCCGTTTACTTAATACATTAATACCTCGGCTCTTTGCGGTTCGACTAACGCGGCTTAGACACACCAAATATATGAATGGTGTATAGTGGAGGAACAATCCTACAAACATGAAATGAGGGGGGTAAGGCACAATTGGTGATTATCTTACTGGCCAATAGAGTGCAGTGTCCACCTTCAGGAGTTATTGTAATCCAATGCTGAATGGCTATTAGGTTTACAGTTGTACCTATACTTAAGAAACTAATTGGTTGCAAGAATGTTTTCGTGACTTCAACATTTCGGAAGTAGAGGTGTACTTTATATGTAAATTCTCTAATTCGTTCCACGGTCCTCACACAACTACCTACTTAACCCTTTAAAATTGGTCAATTTGCACTCACTACCCAGCGTGTGTTTTGAAAAGTTAATGAGATATGATCCAAAACAGACTACAAAATCTTTTTTTTTTTAGTTTGAAATTTGGTATCCGATTGTCACCTTTCTTAAAATCGTACCGTATTGTATTTTGTTTGATTTTCTTCCAGATGATTGATTCTAAAAGTGTGAAAGATCTGAACATCCAGTGGCTAAGGTCTCAGATAGGCATCGTGTCGCAGGAACCTGTTCTTTTTGACTGCAGTATAGCGGAAAACATTGCATATGGAGACAACAGTCGCACTGTTACAATGGAGGAGATTAAAGCAGCTGCTGAAGCTGCCAACATTCACAACTTCATCGAAAGTTTGCCAAAGGTAGTCACATTATTATTGGTGGTTTTTACAAATTCTTGCAGTGGAGGATGGATTTTGAAAACCAAGATGGCATCAGCATATTTAACAGTATTTGTTAAGTTGAAAAAACGATATGTAAAACAAGCCAAAGTAAATCCGGGGCCTCATAATAAGATGTCTAACTTGACCAGAGCAAGGTACTTACGTTTGTTTGTGTTTAGCTGTGTTTTTTTTTTCATTAACTCTTGAAAAAAAACATTTGGACACTCGAATGACAAAAACCAATAACATAAGTAAGAAATGGATTCCATTGCGCTCGGTGAGGTTGACCCAAAATACATAAAGGTTCATGACAGCAGTAATTTCATAATGACAATTTTCCCCAAAAATTCCACTGCTCTACTGACTTTGACTGTTTTTTGGAACAGAAATATGACACTCAAGCAGGTGACAAGGGGACACAATTGTCAGGCGGTCAGAAACAACGAATAGCCATAGCCCGAGCCATCATCCGTAACCCCAAACTTTTGCTTCTGGATGAGGCCACGTCGGCACTCGACGCTGAGAGCGAGAAGGTGAGTTTTCTGATCCCATCTGGTACGGCTGTAATTTTGACTTTTTGCCTCCTGATTTATGTTGGACCCAGATGGTGCAAGAAGCGTTAGACAAAGCCAGGCAGGGCAGGACGTGTATTCTTGTCGCCCACCGTCTGTCCACCATCCAAAATGCAGACCGCATTGCTGTCTTTCAGGAAGGGATGGTGGTTGAAGAAGGCACTCACCAACAGCTGTTAGCCAAAAGGGGCGTCTACCACATGTTGGTGACCTCTCAGATAGGCCAAGGGGGACAATGAGAAGAGTAAGATGTTAGTGATTTCTTTTTCGTTTATAGGCCCTCTGTTTCAAGTAGCACGGGCTGCTTGTTTAAACACCTGAACACAACTTGATGACACACAAACAGAAGTAGAAAATTCAGCTACATTTAGCTGACTAGCAGTGTTTCTTAACGTTATTGATATTTTACATGAAGCCTCCACAAAATGAAATATCACAAAAGCATGTATAACGTATTGAAAATTTTAATGAGATTTGGGACTGTTAATTATTATATTATAATACATAATTCATTGATTTCATCATAATTTAGTCCCTTGTGAAAAATACTTAATGTTATAGTCACATTTTAGTCATTTCTATTTTTTACTCTTAGTCGTTGTTTGTGACAACTAAAAGGTTTTAATCTTCTTTTAATTTGAATTTTATTTTTTAAGTACTAGTAGACCTTTGTGCATGTTTTTGCACATGATTTAACATATTTTAGCTAAAAAAAAATTGTAAATGGCCTTAACTATAAGATTGTCATCGTCAAAACCAACACTGCTTTAGTCAACACTAAGTTGATTTACCAGCAGAAAGCCATGAACTGTATTTTTTTTAACATTTAGTAGAAGGAACATTTCTTCCGTCTCTTTGTGCCCTGCTCTGGCCTGGAGTCAGCTGGGATAGTCAGCGGTTTCAGAAAATGAGATCAAGTGTCTTCTCAGGTAAAATATTGTAAACTAATTACATCAGGGAAAGACAGTACTCAGGAAAAAAGTAAAGGTACATAACTGTCGGATTGAAAAGCTCATAACACCCAAATATTGTTCGCCATTATTCATTCAAGCCATACTTTTACCCCAAAAATATACTACCTCACATCTGCAGGGTGGTCAAAATCTACACTGCATATTATGTGCTCTTAAGCATTTGCCTTTTTCTGTGTGAATGAAATGTAATTAATCTTGACATACAATGTTGATATTTCATAATTGCACTACAGTTGAGGACAAATGAAAATACAGTGTTGGTGTAGAAATGTCATTCTTTTGGCAAGTTGTCAACATTGTTTAACACTTGAATGTAGTAGTGTGTTACATAAAACAATTTGTGAAAACAAATGTCTTAGTAAATGTTTTATTGGTGTTTGTGTGAGGGGATAATATTATTTGGGGTGTATGTAAGAAAATAATTGAATGATTTAGTGTAAGTGCGTACACATGTTCTCGGGAGTGTTTGAGGACCCTTGCGCGTCACCACGGGATAAATCCCACAGGTGTTCTAAGCAGGACACGCCCTGCTCCAAAATGATTGACTCCTCCCCTGCGCAAACCGTACACATTTGTCGATTTGTGACAAAATGATCATTTTAAATTTGTAACACAAAGTTGAAATAATCCCGTTTTTTGGATGTTCCGAGCAGGGTAACACCGCAATTGTGAAGTCGCAGACTTCTTTTGCAGGGGTTAAGTCACGCCCCGCCCTACCAAAGGCAGCGTCCAATCACCTTGCTGCAGCGTGCCTTCAGCCAATCACTTTCTAAGAAGGGTCGGGCTACACAACAGTATAACTAATGAGTTTTCGCTTTTGAGAAGGCGGAAGCGTCATCGCGAGGATCGCATGGATCAACATTTGTGGTCTTGGTAAGGTTTGCTGATATATTTCCACACTTTGCATTTGAGATTCATCCACTTAATTTATTAATGTAATCATGCATTTAATCTTAAACTTGAAGGGAATTGATTTCTTTGTTTTGTAACAGTGATAAGCCTAATGATAAATATGACTATGTGACGTCACCCATACATATGTTTTCGATATTATTGATCTGGCCTGAATTGTCAGAGTTGGACAAAATGCAATATTACAAGATGCTTTTCGTTGGTGTTCTTCAGCTGCATAACAATGGAATACTTGCTCTTTGCTTATCATTGACAAAAATTCATTCAAACTAGTAGGACAAGATGTGATTTTTATTGGAGAACTTCTCCCAGTTAAAAATGGATTGGATGGACTCAATGACAGCCAATAAGTCATTGATTGCACTATGGGCAAAATAAAATATTATAAACATTACCAGTGCAGTGATCTAGTAGTCATACCTACATTTACAAAATTAATTGGTTCCAGAACTTTTTTTGTTACTTGAAAATGTTGTAAGCAGAGGTGTATTTTATATGTAAATTCTCTGATTTATTAATGTCACAAAATGAATAACAAGTATATATACATACAAACCTGTCTTAAAATCCTTGGGAACAAGAGAAAGTTACTGGGATGTAACAGAGAGCACACAAACATGAACACACATTTAATAAACACGGCATTAAGAATCCAAACAAGAATATTAATCAACAAAAAGCATTATGATTTCTTTGAAATGCAATTTTACATTTTACAAGTCACTACTGTTGTTCAAAGTCATTGATAGAAAGCACGTAGACGCAATTGTATGCTTGTACAGACGTGATGTGCAAATCTGCGATTCAAATATCTGTTTGCGCAAGAGTATGGGTGTACTATGACATTTTCAGCTTCCTTCAACCATTTTTATTTTATAATTTTGTTTCAATCATTTTTCAAATGATTGTTTTAAAACGGAATCACTGTTAAATAAAGCAGGTTGTCACTGAAGTTTTCAACTATCAATAATGGTTAAGATTGCACGTATATATTTACTATCTGTAACGCAAGGTGGTTTACAGACATCTGAAATACACTTAAATCAATTATATCAATAAAACAACAATCGAAACAACAATGAATACTATACTCATTTAAAGTTTAGCTTTTAAAAGTATGTCAAGGAGTGGAAATGAAGGGCTGGTCTAACCTGATCGTGATATTGACAGATTGTCGCTATGTCAATTGCTAGAAAAGCAATATGACTTCACTTAATACATGATAACAAGTATTTATTAAAATGCTTTATGTTTTTGACTTTAGTATTTAAAAAGGATTAATTGCACCAGCTAGTAAGTGTTGATTTTTTTTTAAAGTTTATTTTTGCTTTTTCTAATAACTCTAATTGGCTCACCTGCACACTATATTTACTCATAGAATCAGATTAATGCTGTTTTTTCTCCCCTAACTTGTCCTGCAAGTGATTAAACACCCCAACTGTCGGAAATGGACACCCTTAAGAATGTCACTCATATAGTTTGTATTATGCTTTAATATTGTCTTAAGGTCAGTGGGTAACTATGTGAGCAGTACAGGGAGTGGAAAACTGCACGTGCTTTGTCAAACTTTGGAGTACCAAGGAGGGTGTGGCTTTTCAAAACATCACAAAACAAACATTCAGGTATGGTTAAGTTTGGATTCAGCTTCATAATCAAGGGCTTAACTATTATACTTTCATTTCGTTGAATAGAATCATTTGGATTTTCTTGGAGCGCTGTCATCCTCTGGAAGGACGCACACATGGCTGAAACCGAGAAGTTGCGAAAGGCAGAGGATATTTGCTTAAGGTAATATTTTGGAATTCATCAAACTGGTATTTTTGGTCTTTACTAATGAAGTCATGTTACATGGCTCCATATTTCAACTAGTGATATTAAACATGAGACGGAAAATAAAAAGGAGAAGAAAGAAAAAGAGCCAAGCATACCCAAGGTTGGACCCATTGAATTGGTGAGCTCCAGTCTTATGTTTTATTTGAAATATCACTTTTATGTTACGTTACTGTATTATTCGGACTATAAGGCGTAACAGCCAAATAATGCACAATGAAGGGGGGGGGGGGGGGGTCACATTGGAGGATAAGTCACATTTTTGGGAGGGTAATTTCTATTTGATCATAAACCGACATACGTTAAAATAACAATCGTAAAATGGAAAACAACTGGCTAAATATAGACATCTGTTACCATAAAAAAAATGTCAGATATATAATACCCTAAAAAACCAAGATGACAGGCTGTCGGTGCTTAGAGAGACCAAAAAAAATATATACTAAATTGAGTATTAGTCGCAGACTCAGCCAAACAATGAAAAAAAAACATGACTCATAGTTTGGAAAATACAGTACTTGTAACATTGTCAGAAAATGAAGACTAGTCTCAACGTATTGATGAATTCATGCAATTTGTTTTGTTAAACCAGCTTTTTGTCTCCTCTCCTTTTCACATGAGCTTAGTTCAAGTTTGCAGACAAAATAGATGTTACTCTACTCATCTTTGGGATCCTAACGTCCATTGCTCACGGGGTTATCATGCCCATTATGTGTGCTTTGTTTGGGGAAATGACAGACAACTTTGCCGAACATACTGCACTAGCTGAATACAACACCACTCTCTTTAGTGAGTCAAAAAGAAACTAAAGCAAATACAGTAATGACTTGTCTTGGCGGTTAAGTCATTATGCCTAACTTTTTTTTTCAGATTCCACTAGCATAGATCGCAATGTGACCTTAGGTGACTTCATGAGCACGTAAGAATGAGATTTCAATATTAATTCATTAAGGCACAATTATATTTTTAAGTAGTAGAATGTTTTTTTCCTTCTACCCATTTCAGCTTTGCTGTCTATTACTCCATTTTGGGGGCCATCGTAATAGTGACCGCCTTTGCAGAAATTGCTTTCTTCACGCTGTCAGCGGGACGACAGGTCAGGCGCATCCGTATACGTTGTTTCCACAGTATCTTACGACAAGATATTGGTTGGTTTGATGTCACCGAGACAGGAACGCTCAACACTCATATCATAGAGTGAGTAACTTCTCTATTACTTTTATTCATGCAAGGCTAGTACTTTGTATGTAGACTGAATTCTACATATGAAGATTAAATGGCAAAGTTTGGTTAAATCTGTTTACAAATGTATTTAAAAAAACATACAAAAAAAACTAAACCACTTTGAAATAAGTATCAATGGACTTAGCTCAATACTTTGTTGCTCCACCTTTGGCAGCACTTACAGTCTCTCAGTACTTTATGAACATGATAAAATAAGCTTAACACAGTTATTAGTACTACACTTTTTCTCGCCGCCTTCTCAAACTTTTATTTTTTCTAATGTTTTCCAATTAACCAGATTACCCAAGTACAGGTAGAAACTGAGTTTTTAAATACTTCATTTATTAAGGGGAAAATGATTGAAAATGTTACTAATCCTTAACCTCATAAATGGTTGGGCTGCCTTCAGCAGCAACAACAGCAATTAGTCATTTTAATAGCTTATAATGAGACTATTATCTCACTGATAAGAAAGAAAGGCCAAGGTCCAATATATTTCCATGCTAATGTGTTGCTCCATCACACACTATGCCAAATTTATTGGTTAGAACCTTATTTCATCCCGTATTCGGGAAATTTCTTGGTAGCAAGACAGACACAAGACATTGTAGACCTAGGTAAAAAACTGGAGCCACACAAGCCACAAGTCGATAAGACTTCTCAGGACTGCGCACATAGATATTAAAATCGCCAAGAATGAATATACTCTGACATAATGTCCAGTAGCAGCTCAGAAAATCCATTCAAAAGACAGCCAATCACCTAGGTTTGATCAAACCAAACACCACGCCGTGTGCTTAACTCACTGGCTGCCATTGTGAGTGAAATATAGCATTGAAGTACAATTATCGTTCAAATTGTATGTATATAATATTTTCTTTAATTGTTGACTTTTGTCGTTTGTTCACTCAGTGACGTCTACAAGATCCAAGAGGGTATTGGAGAACAAATTGGGTTATTTATCCAGTCCCTTTCCACCTTTGTCTTCTCTTTCATTGTCAGCCTAATCAAAGGCTGGAAACTGACTTTGGTCATCTTGGCCGTATGCCCGTTGCTTGGTCTCACAGCCGCACTTTTCAGTCAGGTACTCTTGCTCTTCTATCCGCTATATGTAACCGAAAAAGCAACTCCTCGCCAAGCTGATCGTGTCTGGCCTTTTCTGAGTAGATGGTGACGTCTTTCACTACCAAAGAACAGGCTGCTTATGCCAAAGCGGGTGCAGTGGCAGAGGAGGTGCTTTCTGCCATTAGGACTGTGTTTGCTTTCAATGGACAGCATAAAGAGATTAACAGGTTGGTGACATATCTCAAATTGCTCGTATTTCGAGGTACCTGTTGGGTTTATTCTGTATTACTTTATGAACCTATCAGTACCTGGATGGGTGGATGTGTGGATGTGTGGATGTGTGGATGTGTGGATGGGTGGATGGGTGGATGGGTGGATGGGTGGGTGGGTGTGTGGGTGGATGGATGGATGGATGGATGGATGGATGGATGGATGGATGGATGGATGGATGGATGGATGGATGGATGGATGGATGGATGGATGGGTGGGTGGGTGGATGGATGGATGGATGGATGGATGGATGGATGGATGGATGGATGGATGGATGGATGGATGGATGGATGGATGGATGGATGGATGGATGGATGGATGGATGGGTGGATGGATGGATGGATATTTGGAGGGTTGTAACTTCAAAAATAATGCATGTAGGTCGTTTCAGAAGTGGAGGTATAACCTATATACACAATACTAAAACATGCAGTTTTGACTGGGAGGGTTGGTTAGTGATTATTCTAGTTCCATCAATGCTGGCCAATGAAGCAAATGTTGATCAATTATTGAATCTTAGACTATGCTGGTGATCCTCACAGGTATCATAAGAACTTGGAGGAGGCCAAGAAAATGGGAATCAAGGCAACAATAAGTACAAGCCTTATCATGGGCTTCACCTTTATGATGATCTACTTGTCTTACGCTCTGGCTTTCTGGTATGGGAGCACACTCATTCTGACTAAAGAGTACTCTATCGGAACCGTACTGTCAGTGAGTAAAAGACATCAGGACTTTAACAAAATGCTTACCAGAACTGTCACGGTAATACGTTTTTCTTCCTAGGTTTTATTTGCTTTACTTATCGGTGCATCTGCTTTGGGACACACGTCGCCAACTATCCAGTCCTTTTCTAGCGCCCGGGGAGCCGCATACAAAATCTACAGCATTATCGCCAACGTAAAACAAAATATGCCCAATTCTCCTTTTGCTCTGTGCTATATAGTTTTTCTTTTCATTGAATAAACTTTAAACCACAACGAAGCTGACGAGAAACACCAAATGTCATTCTGCAGAAACCGACCATCGACAGCTATTCGGAAAGCGGCTTCAAGCCAGACTCAATCAATGGAAATATAGAGTTTAAGAATGTACACTTTACCTATCCCACAAGGCCTGACGTCAAAGTAAGCTTTTTGCAAGGACTGTCTAAGCTACATATAAACCATTGTTCATACTGACTTACTCTTGCAGGTATTAAACAATTTGTCCCTTAGTGTGAAAACTGGACAGACCGTCGCATTAGTGGGAAGCAGTGGATGCGGTAAAAGCACCACCATCCAGCTGTTGCAGAGGTTTTATGAACTTCAGGAGGGATCTGTGTGTGCATTTTTCATCATGTTAAATGGCTTTTAAATGCAACAGATACTGCAGAAAGTAGAGGGAAGAACAAGGCCATTGATCCATTCCTTTTCTTATGTGTAGATATCTATTGATGGCCATGACATCAGTTCTCTCAATGTCCGCTACTTGCGAGGAATAATTGGCGTAGTGAGTCAAGAGCCCGTCCTTTTTGCCACCACCATAAGTGAGAACATCCGATACGGACGACTCGATGTCACGCAAGAAGAGATAGAAGCTGCCGCTAAGGAGGCCAATGCTTACGACTTCATCGTGAGCCTTCCTGATGTATGGCCGTCTTCCGGACTTCTATCTTAAAAATAACTGTCCATTGCCAACAGTGTTTTTCTTGTCGAGCAGAAATTTGAGACGCTGGTCGGAGACCGAGGGACTCAGATGAGTGGAGGACAGAAGCAGAGAATTGCAATTGCTCGAGCGCTAGTCCGCAACCCCAAAATCCTTCTGCTGGATGAAGCAACGTCTGCTCTCGATGCTCAGAGCGAGACTATTGTGCAGGCTGCGCTCGATAAGGTACAAACATTAACTCGGATTGCTTATTCGTACCCCATAATGCTGGTGACGGTCCAGACTAAGGACCCAAAGCACAGTATTGAGTGGATGTTTTGAGTTTACTGTCAACATAAACACAGTCGATAATCATAATCGTACTGTAAAAACAAGTACAAAATAAATTATGATCCCCTGAATGGCTTCCTGAATGGCTCATCAGCCGAGAGACATGGAAAGACCAAGCGAAGACCACACAAGTCTTCTATCTGCTAACTTAGAAACTGCAGGCAACAATAAGTCTGCAATTCATTAATATAAGTCAATAGTCCTCATGTAAAAAAACAAACACAAAAAATATATATATCAAGATTCATTCTGATCCATCCATGACTAATGGAAGAGTAATATATGTTGTCAATGTCAGGAGAAGAAGAACAATGTAAGCGAGAACTTGAAATCTCCCTCGGGGCAGTTTCAAATTAATGTGGAGACAGGCCCTCTATTTCCATGAATGCATTTGGTACATATCTTTGACGTGTGTCACTATTGCACATCTCAGTAAAAAAGAAAATTTAAAAATTAGGATTATTCTGAACAATGTGTCATTTGAACTGCAACATTGCGATAATGTTATCATTAGGGGTCATTGCTCGCAGGACATAGCTAGTATTAGCTTCAGGCTCTCTGAAACGAACGCTAACAGCCGCTCGTTAAGTGATACATTGATCTTGGACACTTTAAACATCTGCCGCAATTATATGGTTAAATTTGGCGCCCTTTGTTGATGTGTGGACGGGAGCTGTCTCAGCTGCCCCTCTCCTGACTCACACAATCTTTTTGGCTTTTCTAACCCCACGCAGGTCCGACTGGGTCGTACAACCATAGTTGTTGCTCATCGTCTCTCAACGATCAGAAATGCTGATGTGATCGCAGGCTTCAAAAATGGAGAAATTGTTGAGTTTGGGACTCACAGTGAATTGATGGAAAAACAGGGTATTTACCATACTCTTGTCACAATGCAGGTAAGACAGTATTTGGTGGGAATGCATGTTTTCTCGGAAATTCAACCTATAATAACCTTTACATCTCTAAGACATTTGAAAAAGCCAAAGATGAGGAACAGGAGGAATCTGTGCCCACTGAAAATTGCCCAATTGCCCAAAAGCCTGTTGAATCTTCCCTAATTATGAGGAAGTCTACAAGAGGTTCCTCCAACGCTGGCTTAGAAGGAAAGAAAGAAGAGAAAGAAACATTGGTGGATGCCAAAAACATAATAGATGATGTGAGTCTGGCAATTTTCGGAATCTTCGCAAAGCAAATGAAATTGAGGCACTCGGCTCTCCCTCTTACTTTCTGTAGGACGAAAAACTTCCCTCTGTGTCCTTCTGCACAATAATGCGTTTCAACCGTGGTGAATGGCCTTACATTTTGTT
Organism: Stigmatopora nigra; assembly: GCF_051989575.1. Taxonomy (NCBI): domain Eukaryota; kingdom Metazoa; phylum Chordata; class Actinopteri; order Syngnathiformes; family Syngnathidae; genus Stigmatopora; species Stigmatopora nigra. Next base: position 1,246,237 of record NC_135514.1, read on the forward strand.
AGGCACCATCTTTGCAATACTCAACGGAATAGTCATGCCTATGTTTGAGATCATCCTCTCCAAATACATTGTCGTAGGTGGCATTTAATTATTTTTTAGAGTTAAAATGCATACATGTAACATTGAAATGCAGTGAACACTCATATTGTACATGTATCTAAATAAATAAACTAAACTTTTCTGTTTCAACTGTCAGGTGTTCATCGATCCCGATGAAGATGTCGTGCGAAACAAATCTCTAATCCTTTCTATTATTTTTGCGGTTCTTGGAGTTGCTTCTTTTTTTACTCTGTTTTTAGAGGTAAGCGCGCCCACATTCACCGCCAAATTTTTCACCATAGCAGATTTTTCTAAGAATAACCATTTTATACATTTTATGAACACATTGACAGCATTTTGCTCCATTTGTCGTTTCCAATGCCCAAATAGTTGTAGGCTGCTGTTTATTTTGTAATCAGGGTTTCTGTTTTGGCAAATCTGGTGAAATTCTGACCATGAAAATGAGACTTGCAACTTTCACAGCCATGATGAGACAGGTAAGAAATTCTGACAATCTAATATTTTACCATAGATTAATTTATTTCTCTTGGTTTAAGGACCTTAAATGGTACGATGAACCCAATAACAGCGTTGGAGCCCTCACAACAAGGCTGGCTATGGATGCGGCTCAAGTACAGGGGGTAATAATGGACTCTTCTTTTTTTGCCATATTTTCGATCTTCACACATTTGCACAGATGGAATTGCGACTTAACCGATTTGCATTAGTATGTTTTTCATTCGTTCATCTTGGAATTGTTTCTTGAGGTTTTCTGAGTGTGCATAACACCACTTCAAGTTGTTAAGTTGCGTGTTGGCATGCGTCTGTATGTATTTTTACTCAAATGTCATTCGCAATTCCACCCAATTGCAAAATGACTTTGCTTTTCTTATTCATTTAGATCCATTCATTAATAATTTTCTTATTTTTTGCAAAACATACATTTTGAATACGTATTGCATGCGTAATCATTTATACTTTTGTCATTTTTATAAGGTTTAGAGGGTATTATTAAAGATCGTGGAGCAAATTATGATAATTCAATGTCAATGGAAAATATGTCTACTTATGAAAAATCTGTTACAAAACCACTTCTGGAACCAATTCATTAAATTAACGTATTTATTTATTCAATGTATATAAAGCGGGCAAAATGTAAGTGCGCCAGTGCAGTAGCCATTGTAACTAATATTATTCCTCTCTTCTTAGGCTACTGGAGTACGTCTGTCCACACTGGTTCACAATATCGTTAACATGAGCACATGTGTGATTATTGCCTTTATGTATGGCTGGCAACTGACCTTACTGGTACTGGTGTTGGTGCCATTCATGATAGCGGCTGGAGTAATGCAGATGCAGATAATAGGTGGACAAGCTGCTGAAGATAAGATCGAGTTAGAGAATGCTGGAAAGGTGAGTATTCGGTGTCTGACAGGGTATAGTACACCAAGAAGAACTCTGATTAGAAATTAAGTTAACTCGTGGGATTCTAGACGGGTTGAACCAAAGCCAAATGGGTTATATAAACTATTGTGATGAATCAGTTTTCGCCACATCAGTCCATTCTTAAACTGTACTCTCTCAAATATATATACTACATTAATCTAAGTGACACCTTTTGATTGTACCCTGAAATGTTTTCATTGTGTTTCTTAAGATTCTTACAGAAGCCATCGAGAATATCCGTACTGTTGCATCTCTAACCAGGGAACCAATGTTTGAGACGTTCTATGCCGACAACCTCCAAGTTCCATACATGTATGATTGATTCTACATCAGCTGTTGTTAAATCCATTTTTTTTCTAGGTTTAATTCAACGTTCTTGATGGTTTCTTTTGCTCTATCTTTGTAGAAACTCACAGAAAAGAGCCTGTCTGCAGGGCTTGGTCTTCGCCATAACAGAAGCCATGCTGTGCTTTGCATATGCAGCATGTTTTCGATTTGGAGCATGGCTCATTGAAAATGATTACATGGACCTTGAAGGAGTGTTCTTGTGAGTAATGTTTCCTGGTTATGATTATCAGCACCAAGTACCTATTGGCTCGTAATCCGATCAGCGTTTGAATTTAAATAATGATCAGATGGCATGGTCATATATTCCAAACTTTTCAGTGTTCGATCGTTTTACATTAGCTACAGTGGTACCTCGACATTGGAGTAATTTGAGATACGAGTACAATTTTGGGCAAATATTTATCTTGAAATACGAGACAAATTTTGATATACAACCATACAGTGAATGCGAGAGGCTGCTCATAAGAAGATCATCGGCACTGTCTTACTGGTCACAACTCTCTCGTGAAACATCTCCACGAGCACTGGGTGGAGCGTTGTATTTTTTCGCTGTTTTTTTTTTCCCCGTCGCTAATACGATAGGGGTACTACTTCCCGGGCAAGTTGGAAAGTGGTCGTGCATTATCCTATTGTGAGGACATTTGTGTGCATCAATTTGAAATATTTTGAAGGGAATACAAGAGCAAACTACCCTCGATAGGTTGCATCTGAAAGTCAGGGTGGAGGCGGGGCAAATAGAGCCAACCCGGGAGAAGAAAGGTATCAAAATTTAAAACAAAATTAGAATTAAGTTTAGTTATAGGTTAGATTAAACTTATTTTTGAGTGTCTGTGTCGTAATCCAAGTTCATTTGAATTTGTTTATGTTATGTTACGAGCGCGTTGCCGTGCTTAAGCTCCTATATCGAGGTACCACTGTAATGCAATCTTTCTTCCTCTCCCAGGGTGACTATGGTGCTTCTTTATGGCGCTATGAATATTGGAGAGACTAATTCCTACACGCCAAGTTATGCAAAGGGAAAGGTGTCTGCTGCTCACATCATAAAACTTCTGAATAGACAGCCCGCGATTGATAATCTATCACAGGAGGGGCAATCATTGGTAAGCAACAACCAGCCTCACACAAGATCAAGTATTGCTAAAAGATGATTCTAAAAATGTCAATGTAACCAAATATCCACAGGACCAATTTGATGGGAATGTGGAATTGGAGAGTGTTAGGTTTACATACCCTTCACGGCCCAACGTGCTTGTTCTCCAAGGGCTGAATTTGAAGGTGGGCAAAGGAGAAACCCTGGCTCTGGTAGGAAGCAGCGGTTGTGGGAAAAGCACTACCATCCAGCTTCTGGAGAGGTTCTACGACCCCGTGCGAGGGAACGTGGTAAGATGATAATATGTGTTCAGTTGTTATGGCTTCTGGAATGCCCTGAAGATGAGTTGTTGCTTTGGCCCGCATGTCTTCCTTGGACCAAAGCAAACTTTGTTTGGCACATGCCTGCAGACTTTCCCGTCTTAATACGATAAAATCACACATTTTGAGCAAAGTACTTTAGGTTTTATTGAAATATCTCACTTATCTTTATAATACAAAGACATTGTTTCGTTTTTAAAAAAAATCACCATGTATAGTAAGGCCTTTTTCTTTCAAAAATAAAAAAAGACTGTATTGTAATGCACCTAGATTTGAACTAAAGGTCATCCACTGGGAGGCAGACGCACTAATCACTCAACCACTGGGCTATTCAAAAATATACAAAAATTACTTTTAAAAAAATGACCATGTATAGTCAGCCTTTTTTTCTTTAAAATAGTTTAATAATTGCCTGTACGTAATAGAATAAAATCAAATAACTGCATAAAATGTGCATGCAATCTCGATAAATTCAATCATATCCTTGTGATTTTTGCCTTCTAGATGCTCGATTCCGTGAATGCGAAAGAGCTGAACATCCACTGGCTGAGGTCTCAGATAGGCATTGTGTCTCAGGAGCCTGTACTTTTTGACTGCAGTTTAGCCGAAAATATTGCCTATGGAGACAATAGTCGCACTGTTACAATGGAGGAAATCAAGGAAGCTGCTGAGGCAGCCAACATTCACAGCTTTATCGAAAATTTGCCAAAGGTAATTATGTTTTTGGTGAAATCCATTTATGCTGTCTGGGGCCAAGATTTTATTTTATTTTATTTCTTTAAATGATGGCCATTAGACATTCTAAATCAGGGGTGGCCAAGTCTAGTCCTCGAGAGCCCCTATCCAGTCTGTTTCCCATGTCTACCTGCACCAACACACTTGAATCAAATAATTGGGATTGTTATCAAGCTTCTGGACAGCTTGCGGATGAGTTGATTATTTAATTCAGGTGTAGCATAGAGGGTGATATGGAAAACAGACTGGATAGGGGCTCTCGAGGACTGGACTTGGCCACCCCTGTTCTAGATAATCCGCCATAGAATGACTTTGACTTGGTTTTCTGGAACAGAAATATGACACTCAAGCAGGCGATAAGGGGACGCAGTTGTCAGGTGGTCAGAAACAACGAATAGCCATAGCCCGAGCCATCATTCGCAACCCCAAACTTTTGCTTCTGGACGAAGCCACGTCTGCACTCGACACTGAAAGCGAGAAGGTGGGTGTTTTAGTCTCCTCTATAACCTCTCCACAATTGGCTCTTTGGTCATTTTGACTCTTACCCACCGCTATTTGTGCTTGATCCAGGTAGTACAAGAGGCCTTGGACAAAGCCAGGGCGGGTAGGACGTGTATTGTTGTCGCTCACCGTCTGTCCACCATCCAAAATGCAGACTGCATTGCTGTCTTTAAAGCAGGGGTAGTGGTCGAACAAGGGACACACCAACAGTTGCTCGCCAAAAAGGGAGCCTACCACATGCTGGTCACCACTCAGATGGGCCATGAAAAGGAATAAATAAGCTGTTTAGGTTGTTCTGACAGGAACAAAATTAAAGGCAGACCACGTTTGCTAGTTTTAGTTTAGTCACTCCTATGACGTGATGTTTCCATTAATGTGATTTTAGTTTAATTACACACTCAGTGAATGAAACTGGCATCAAAGCTAGTGTATTTTTTAGTTTTTGTCATTATACTTGTGCTTTTTCTTGATTCATTCAAGTACAGATTGTTTTTCTTCTTGGTGCTGATCACTTCACTTGATGTGACGACAACTCAGGTATGGAAATCTAAGTCATCACTGTAAGGTATGCTCTTTCTTAATTACTGGTAGTTAACAGAAGAGAGCTCCCTTTCCTAAAACTTTCATTTTAAGATTTTATATTATTTTTTCCTGGTGCAGGAATAAAGAAAACAACAAATTTATATACTATTCGTGTAAAAAAAAAGGGGGGGGGGGGGGGGACTGACAGGCTGTCATGCGCTTATGAATGTGCATAGTTTTGCTAAATAGACAGAAAATGTCCAGTTTCAGCATAACTGAAATGCTTAGTAAGATACTGAGATTGCATTTATGGCTGCCACAACTAACACTATTAACAACTTACTAACTAATTAATAAACAACCATTTTTTTAATGATAAATAAATCATTTAGACGTTTATCACCTACTTGCATAGTTTAGTTGAATTTATTTAAATGGGGGGGAATGAATAATTAGTTTGTTCATTTTCTATAGAGCTTGTCATCACAAAGGTCAAACATTGGTGTTTTAAAATTTCACCATCATTTAATGTCATAGTTTTTACAGTCATTACTGCACGTTGTACTTTTTTTTTTAAATACTGCATTACGCAAAACAAATAATTTTACAGGTTATCTTGAACTTTTTTTTTTTTTAGTTTCGCAATGTGATTCAGCTGAAACCGTTAAAACTTCAGATTGTTAATATGTTCTTTCAGGTTTTTTTTTTTTTTTTTTGTAAGCAACTGACATGAAAAATTGCATTGTGTCTTTAAAATGCCTTCTAACATTATGTTGTACAATGTTTGTTTAGAATTACGTCCAAAGCCTGGGGGGAACATACGTATGTATTTGTTATTTTATCTGTAATTGTTTGCACATGACATCTTAGCAGGTTTTCATGAGCCTGACCATTTTCTTTCTTTTTGGTCTCTACTATATTCTGTGGGGTGTTTTTTTTTTAAATTTAAAATCCCTTAAAACTGCTGCAAATTGATAAATGCCTGCTGTATTTCATGAATAAAACAGTAACGGCAATCAGTGTAAATTGATTCCATGCGTAATATTTCTATGCCTTACGACATTGAAATGAAGAAAACTTCTGTAACTGTTTTAAGAATAATTACCTTAACTGCCACTAACTATGAAAAAATAAATGTTAACTTGTCACAGAGGGGTGGCGGCCAATATGTTAAGCATAAACAAACAAATTGTAAAACTCCACCCAAAAGTGTGGTACGTAGTTAGTGGTTGAACAAGGGACACATCAGCAACTGCTTGCCAAGAAAAGGAATCTACTTACCACATGCTTGTCAACACTCAGTTGGGCTGTAAGAGGAAATGAGAAGATTCGGGAAGTACTAATTCACTGTATGTTGTCGAAGAATTTCCCAAGTTGGTCACTCCCTTGGATGAACTGATTGTGTTTTAGAACTTTTGAAGGGTTATTATTTTTGTATAATGATCCAGGAGGCCTGGGTTCCATTCCTGGTCGGCACACATTTTCACTTAGTTGTTCCTGTGTACTTCTTGTTAAGAAACCCAGATGATTACTGAAGACAGTGTAGTCACTTGGTTGTCGCAGAGGTTAGTTCACTTGACTCCTGTCCAGGGGACCTGGGTTCGATTCCTGGTCGGTACACATTTTCACTTAGTTGTTTCTGTGTACTTCTTGGAAAGACACTCAAATGATTACAAAGGAAAGTGTAGTCACTTGGTTGGCACAGAGGTTAATTCACTGGACTCCAGTCTGGGAAACCTGGGTTCGATTCCCGTTGTCGTCCTTTGGCTGATCACTACACCATGTAGTCTAAAAAATGGAACAAGAAGAAAAAAAAAGAAAAATCTTTTTAATTTAAATCAAACACTTAGTCATACTTTTCAGTAAAAGGTTTTATTCCGAACTGCCGAAGACAGTTGGAGGGGCCACTTTATGTCGCGTTCTCGAGTCGGCCTTCGGCCGACTCTCGACCGCTTGCTCAGTCGTCAACCGCCGACACCGGGAAGCGAACTCACGTTCTCTCCGGCCGAAGGCGAGTGAGCAACCTACTACACCAACTCGTGCCCCACTTATACATGGGTGTTGAAACGTTTTATCCAAGGAAACGGGGTGAAGCACTTAGTCATTTTTTTGGACAAAATGGTTCATTCACCACTGAAGACTTATTCAGTTAGAAACTTAGCTATTAGAACTTATTCTTTTAACTGAATATTTGGAAAATCTTTGCAGGCACTGGGATTTGAACCCAGGACCAAAGAGGTGGTAGACTGATGACTTAACCACTGATCCACCACCCACTGAGAGTAACTGGTAGTATCTAGAATTTTACCTCTTTCATTTACCTGAATAATATTTGGAAAATCTTTGCAGGCACTGGGATTTGAACCCAGGGCCACAGATGTGAGAGACTGATGACTTATCCACTGGGCCACCACTCTATAGGATTACGCAGTAGTATTTGTTGTTTTGTCTCTTTCCACTCCCAGATCATACTTAGTACTTTATAGTACCTTCAAGTGGGTCAAGTTAGGTAAGCAGAGCAAAGCAGGATTTGAACCCAGGTCAACAGAGGTGGGAGGCCAATGACTTATTCACTGAACCAAAGGTTCCCAAAAGTATGCAGTGGTATTTATTGTTTTGTCTGTTACAACTACAGTGTTCTCTCGCTACTCCTCGGTGCAACTATCGCGGACTCAGAGCTTCGTGGATTTTTTGGGGGAAAAAAAAATACAAATATTACATTGAATATATAATATTGTTATAACATGAATTTCACTCTCTCTACCCGTATTCCATATGGTGTACTGTATACAGGGGGGTAAAAAAAATTAAAAAAAATAATAATAAATTTGGGAATTCAATTCAAATTAAGCATTTTTGAAGGGGAATCCCCACTTTGCGGAAATTCACTTAGCGCAGGTGGGCCCGGGCCCCATTAACCGCGATAACCGAGGGAACACTGTATTCTGAAAATGCCCACCACGAGTTGAGGTGAGTTTGTGAATACTAAATAGCCACTCACCTTTCCTGGGACGTCAGTGGAATGTTGTTCTAGTATCGGCGTGCAATTGAGTTTAAGGCCTTTGAAGAGAAAAATCATAATACGCATGCTTTATCAGTACTTAGTTTACTATTTCAAAACTAACAAAAAAAATATTCCTTTCTACAAAACTAAGATGACAAAATAAAATAAGAGTTGCATTGATTTTTGTGCATTACATTTTGGGGAATGAAATCAGAAATGTCAGCTAATAGGACGATATTTGTCGACATATTGCCAAAGGTGGCGGTAAAGGGTTCACTAAAAAAGTGACAAAAAATCATGGTGGACAGCAAAAACGTGACCGAAATGTATGACATTTAACAATTTAACGTCTCAACTCTTGATGGGAATTTGAAAAAATGTCTAATCAGGCCCCAACAATCAATCGTATGATCGTATGATTGCACAATCGACAAGAAAAAGTGAAATGTAATAAAATGAGGCAATAAAAGATCCTCATATAAAGAGCTTCTCTGTTTCTTAGTGCAAATATTTAAAGCTGAGATGTGGTTGCTAGGTGAAAAATGTCATGCATTGAGTTGGAGAAATGATTGAACAAGGTTGTGGCATCTGTTTCACGGTAAGAATTCCAAGCTGAGACCGAGATCACAATCCTGCAACGAGGAAAGAAATGTAAGAAAGGAAAGAAAGAAGAAAAAAATCCTATTAAAAATTTACCAATATCACAAACTGGGCGTGAAATAGTCTTTTTTTTTGTAGGTGAACATCTTTTGTTCCTTGTAGGAACAATTTATCCAAGTGTTGCCTTTGAGCTACAGAATAATAAACTATTTAAAAAAAAATAGTAGAACTTTCGTGTTACTTTTACATTTGCAAGTTTTGATTCAAGGTTATCGCTCACAATTCTAAGTCAAATACAAATATCGGCATTGATAATATCATTTCCTACTCTGACCGTCATTCGATTTTCCTTTTCGTGCAACCGTTAACTTTCTGCCAGATAACAAGAAAGATATGAAAAAGCTAAATTTAGCTTCTTTGTCAACTCCATGAAAATTTCAAAATGATTGTCGTTGGTGAGCGCGACACTTTGACTTAAACCACTTCAAAATTGGAGTATTTCCGTTGGGCAGAAAGTTTGAAAGCCCTTTTTGAACAGCACAGGCCTCACATTTGGGTGAAGAGGCCTTACTTAACTGACATTGACCCCCCAAAAATGATTAAATGTGCTCCGCAATGGACTGTCAATGAGGGATACCAACTAAACACGGATACCTATGCTCATTGATGCGGTAGAAGAAGCCGTAGCCGTGGTGAACCAAAGGAGCGACTGTGCCGAGGACTGTGGTGTAGCCCACCAAACTGGACGAGAGCACAAAGTTCCCACCACCGCCACTGCAAGTACAAACGACAAATGACTAATTTCCTTAAATACATCTCATTTAAAACTAGTTGCTGACCTCTTTGTGTAGAGTGGGTCTGTGTAGAGCGCAGGAGTCTGATATCCTGCCTCTTTGGCCATGAGGTAAAGTCCAAGAAGATGCCTGTCAAAACCTGGTGACAAAAGCACAGTTAAAAAAAATGTACAAGTTGGGGTCAACGAGTTTGACGGCTACCTTTGCCCTCTTGGCCTTCCGCCATCAGCTTATTGTGTTTGTCGAAGGCTTGTAGCAAGGCTTTCCTTTTATCGTGAATCTGGGGAGATAATAAGCAGCTCAGATGAACCGGTCACAAACGCTTAAAGGGTCACGCGGATCTCCCTGACCTCGCAGGCGGGGTCCATCATGGCTTTACACCAGGTGAGCGCTTCCATAGTGCAAGGCCGCATGGTCTCTGTCCTGCCATGGTAGAACCGCCGAGTCATGGCCGTTTCGTAGCAACTCCCCGCTCTGTGATGCCAGAGAAAATATTCACAGGAAATATTTCAGGTGGTTATTGTATAATAGATCAAATACAGCCTGTGTGAGCCAAGTTTTCGGACATATACTCATTATTCAGTGACGTATACCGTATTTTCACGCATATAAGCTGCCCGTTAATACAAGCCGCACCCTTTGAATGGCCTTAAAATAGTTGAATTAGACAATTTCTCGCATATAAGTTGCCCCCTGGTGCACAATGTTCACCTCCATATTCGTGGTTTTAATAGGGAGTACAAATGTGTTAGTTTGAAGGGAACTTCTTAATAAAAAATCATTGCACGTCATTCATCCAGTAATTGTTGTTTTCTTATTGCAAAACAGAAAATAACCAACAAATAGTAAATGTTAATTTGCCGAAATCTAATGCTGAAAAAGTATAGTAACACTGTAAATCTAAGTTGTAACCTTGAATCATTTTTTGGGAGTTCCAAATTTGGCTTATATGCAAGAAAATCGGGTACCTCTTGTGCATGCGGTAGTAGCTCAATTGCATTGCCAGCTGAACAAATGAATCAGGGTGCAGATTCTTCTTTTTGATGGCTGATTTTCCAAACCCAGTGAAGGCATGACACACAATCTGGAGGTCCTGCGCCTGCAAGGTGGACAAAATATGCAGAATGAAACAACAGTTATTTATGTAAGTAACATTAAAAGACTTTTTAGAAGTTGACAATTTAAGCAAGTAGGCAGGGGCACACCCCCAATTATTTGCTACACAAAAATTGCTTTTCTTAGTATTATTACCCAGTAATTCATTTGTTTATATTAATTCTTATCATCTCTAATAATTTAGGACAATTTATAATAATGTTAAGAAAAACTAAATGAATTAAAATAAAATAAATATAAGAAATACACACTGCTCTGGCCTCACGTAATACTCTAAATTTAAAAGTTGTTATTTTTATAGTATTTAACCGATTGCCTCCCTTTGATGGATACAGACATCCAATTTATATCCAATTCATTTCAACCATGAGGGGCAAATGAACAAACATTCATCTGTTAGGTGAAAACGGATTAAAATTGATGGATTAGGTTAAGAGATTGAATGTCATATTTTATTTCTTCACAGAAAAACAAAGTTCATTGAAAAAATAATGTTATTTTAAACCCATACCATCTCATTTAATATACAAAAAAAACATTACCTAGATATAATATTGACTCACCATGTCCAGATATTGGCGTTTGGCCTCATTAATGCCACTCAGGACCTTTTGATCCACATTAAAAACGAGCTCTTCAGGCAAAGCCATTGGTCGCACTCTGTCCGAGCCCTGAATATAATAACACATGTTAAAAAATGGATACAAATAAATATACTAATACGGCCAAATATCAAATGTCTTACCCTCCATTTGCCCTCTGTCGCTTTAAGTTGCTGGTCAACATACCAGCACATGGAGACCATGACCATAGCGTCATACGGCGAATGCTGAAAAACAACGTCAACTGTTAGCATCGTCATCTTTATCTGATCTAGGAGGCTCATTAAACTACCCTATTTTCACGACTATAAGCCGCACCGCATTATATGGCGCACCCTCAATGGAGGACATGTTTTTTCCATATATAAGGCGCACTGTATTATAAGGCGCACTGTCTATATTGGAGAAAATGAAAGACTTTTAAGTGTGCCTTATAGTCGTGAAAATATGATAATTGCTATTGACTTCCAGGTATGAAGCACTCACTACACAGTTACCTCTAGAGCCAGCCATTGTTGAAGTTTTGGATTTTTTGGTATAAAATCTTGCAGTGGGGGAGGAGCTATATGATGGAAGATTTTGTAAACTAAGATGACATTTGCATATTTAACAGTATTGTTTCAGTTCAGGCGTTTGTGTTTTTTTAATATCCGACAGTGGTGGTTTTTGGTTTTCTGTTTTTTTTCCATATATAAGGTGCACTGGATTATAAGGCGCAGTGTCTATTCTGAAGAAAATTTAAGACTTTTAAGTGTGCCTTATAGTCGTGAAAATACGGCAAATAAACATTGTCCTCACATCACAATTGGATCCGAAAGTACCGTCGGAGAACACAAGTGAGTTGTAAGACTTGTCTCCCCAACGATTCGTAGGATTTCCTTTGAGCGCTTCCACAGCAATCTGCGTTGAAAAAGCCAAACAATAATGCTCAGTGTTCTTGCAAACAAAAGATGAAACACATTGTGCGTACATTTGTGTAGTTCTCGGCAGAGGAATACGGCTTGGCGTCGTCTAAAGATATTATGAAGAGGCTGCTTTGGATGGTCTCCAGGATGGTTTCATTGTGGGGGTCAATGCTAATGAGGTGCTCTCTGGCCTGCACAAATTGGTGGACACAATTCAGTTTTATCATAATTTCAACTTCAATTTCTAACTTCATCAAAAAAACGAGTACGGGATGTCCTCGGGTTACGATGTTCTCAATTTATGACAGCCCTAGTTTCAGTTTAGCTAATGCATAGCGCTTGTTTGTGTTTGTGCAATGGGATTGTCTTTTTTTCCCCCTCTCTTTTTTACATTATGGCCACAAAGAAGTCTTCTATTTTCAACCAAAGAAAAGCAGAAATTAGCCAGACATGGACACGCATTGCTAAAGATATGCTGCATTTAGACGAAAATGAAAACACACCATGTTTCTGACTAGTATGAGAAAGGGAGAGATGGGTTTGTTTTTCAATGTTCCCTGCTTTGGCTTGCAAATAAACCACCGAAAAGCCCCAACTCTCCATCTATATTTCAACAATAATTGGTAATGACAGCATCTTATTTTCCTCATTTGAAAATATCCTTAAATAAATTTGGACTTTAACACTGAAATCCAAATGAGGCAGAAATTCAATTAACATCGCTAGTATAGGATCGAAAATCAGTCAGAACTCGAGCACACCCTGAATTGAATTAGATAGCATCTCATGGACCTGTAGGTATGAAGAATATTTATTTTAAAATCTCCAAACCTTTGCCCATCGAGTCCTTTGGTCAGAGGTCAGAGCAGCAACTCCATGGCCATCTGGCTGGTTCGTACAACAATCTTTTATGTAGCTCAGCTGCCTGCAAAAGTCAATCCGAAGAGGGGACATTTTGGATTTTTCCTGCTAATGTACTCCTGATTTTTTTGTGTATAGTCACGTCGTGTCTACTGTGCACCACCTAAGAAACGTCCTGTGTGTGGCTCCAGTTTTTTTTTACCTGGTTCTACAATGTCTTCTCTGTCTGTGCTTGCTACTGTGTTGCTACTATAACCAATAAAATTTCCTGAATAAGTGATGAAATAAAGTTCTAATTTAATCTAATCTCATCTCAAATCTTTGCAACAAATAAAAATGTAAAAAAAAATGAAATAGTACTTTTTAGGGATTTGATCATAGACCCTGGTAAAAGAAAATTGACTTTCAAAAGAAAAATAAAAGGGGTGTGGTTGGGTGAGAGGAGACGATAAAACAAATATAACATTATTTTAAATGTGTCAAATGATGTTAAAATATTTCTGCAAGGCACAATCATTTGCTGACAGCATTTCCCAGTCAAAATGTATTGGCCATCCAGTGCTGTCTAGGGCAGCCAATGACTTAAACAAGTGCTATTTGTACCTGAGGAGTTCTGGTGGTGTAAGAATTTGTCCGCCGCAAAGTGCATCAAACGTAAAAATCCGTCCACGGCACATAACAACCAGATGTGATGGGCAGTGGCCCTCTCGTTCTATAAAAAACAGCCGAACAGACCACAAGTATAATCTTTAAAAAAAAACAATTTTCCATAGAAGTTACCCAATATTAGGTTGAAAAATGATATATGTACTGTACCTGTCTTAAAATAGTTGTGGATGGCATCTTTTTCAATTCCAGGTACTTTACAAGTACAGAAGAGCATTCTAAACTGATCCATATCCAACACCATTTTACCTGCTTTCTGAGGAGCCATTTTCTCTCTAAAAGTACATGAGGAACCAACAAACAACATTTTTTTAAAGCATCAATTAACTTGTTTGCCTGAGTACTTTCTGTATCCCACTTGTAAATCAGATTCCAATACTGCAGCGTGTGCCAAACACTGAGGCTTGCCCTGTCCACTTGAGTTCCTTCCGCGGGAGGCCAGCAGTGCTCCAAATAAGGCGCCGGGCCAGCAAAGTTTACGTGAAGCTGAGAGGGGATGCGAACCTCCAGGTATGCACTGTCTAACCACCAATCTTCCAGCTAAAGGAGTTAAAAAAAACATCTTGAGTTGATTCATTCATTGGAAGTTTCAGGCAATATTAGAATTCAAGTCAAACAAACCCAATTCTTCTTAGTTTTGGCTCTTTGGAGTAGTTTGTGTTGAAGTTCTTTGCCAATTCCTGCTTGAAACGTCCGCACGATATCCACTGTAGCTTTAAACTCCTCATCGGATGCAAAAGGGCGCACTGATGGCAAAGAAAGGCAAATAAATGCGGGTTGTTCAAGTAGGAATTGTTTACATATTGACAATAATTGCAAATATTTGGAAAATTGTTGGAAATGTGCCGAAATTAAAATTCTTTAGTAGTTTTAAACAAAAATGGGTGTGTCTTATAAAGTGTGTAATTTAAATTATCAATGATCAGCTAGACATGCCAGTCTAGCACATCATTCATGACCTTAATACAAGATGGAATCATCCAAGGTTTTTTGTCAGAAAAACTTTCAATTCCTCTTTCAGCTTCTATACACGAGCCAGACCACCACAGGATAACGGCTAGACATCTCTATGTAGCAACAACACTTTATAGCCTACTTACATTTCCTTACAATCATCATAACAGCAGAGTTTTTTTTCCTTTTTCTTTTATAGTTCCTTAATTTTATCACGCACACAATCTTAATGGCTGGGCGAGCGATTAGCACATCAGCCTCATAGTGGACCGCTTTCGGTCCTGGTAGAATGGGCTCTTGCCGCCATCTGGCGAAGAAACACGGCTATTACGTCTCCCATAATAACGGCCGCAGAGGGCATTATTTTGGCGGTGCAGAGCACATTTTCATATAATTTATTTATTTTAAGACATTAATAAATAATTCTCTTGACATTCTCTCTCATTTTTGTGTGCTTCCTCACATCTTTTATCCAAAAGTGGGACACGGACAAATTTTGAAAGGTGTAGTTGGTAGTTGTGTGAGGACCATTGTACGAATTAGATAATTTACATATAAAGTACTCTACTTACAAAATTTTCAGCTTACAAAAAAAGTTCTGGAACCAATTAATTTCGTAAGCAGAGGAAGGACTGACTGTATTTTTAAAATAGATACTGAACGCTTTTATTGTCATGATACAAGTATAATAAGATATTGGATTGGATTGGATAACTTTATTCATCCCATATTCGGGACATTTCATTGTGACAGTAGCAAGAAGGGTCGAGATGTATAGTATTATCATGCATCATTATATACAGCCAGAAATGTTAATTAAAGGGACAATTGAAAAGTGAGTATCAGTCTAGAATCTCTATAGTGAATGTATTTGTATATTTCACTACAGACTACTGCAATCTGTCTATGATTTATTGTTGTTTTTGTGCTTATAAGAGAACCACACCAGATTATATTTTCATTATGAATGCAGTTTGTTTTTGTAATGAATCTCAGAAAATTATGCAGTTTCATTTTGTAATGAATCTGAGAAGATTGTATGTACATTTGGAGGGATCTGGGTCAAAAAAAATGTGAAAATCTGTCACCTGCATCCAGATACTTGGAAAGGGAGCCCTCTAGTGGTGGAACAGGCAGGGGAGGGAGGCTGCTTTGATACTGGAAGGTCTTCTCGAGCTCTGCTTTTGGCAACATTTTTTATTATCCTGCATGAAAAATAAACACAAAATTAAAATCAGTGACTTCCATTCAAAAAAATTGAGAGACGAAAGCCAACATTAATCAACCATAAGAGTCACCCGTGACTTGCTCCATTTAAATATGCATGAAGAAAAAGACAAAACAACAACAAAAAACAGAGCGACTTTTTCAGGTTAAGAAATTAAAAACAATCTCGAAATGTAGACTATAATCCTTAGCTAACGTAACACTTGTAAAGTGGAACAGGAGTAAGGCAGGTTTAGATAAAAGTAAGTATGCTTGATTTTTGCTAGATTCGCAGTATTTCTAAGAGTCGTAGGATTGAAACTACGTCAACGGTGCAATCACTAAACACTTTGAAAACGGGAACGTAGAAATTAAAAGTGCATTTGATCTATTTTGCAACTTTTGTAGTTAGTTCAATTAGTCTGGCTAGCATACTGTATGGGTCCAGTTGTGTACAAAATCTGCACAAATATTTCCTACAAAACACCGAAAGGTCAGCTCACCTTCAGATTGTAAATTGACACCGGCTCCTCGCAAGACAAAACGAACACTTTTGGCCAGAGTTTACAATTTAGTACAGATTACTGTTTACTATTGCCTCTGTTCACCTTTAACCGAGTGCCCCTTGTGCAGCAATGGATGAGGCCACTGCGCATGCGCATCACTTTCGCACTTAACCCTACATTCCCAGCGAATTCATTTGAGTGATTAGAGATTGAACAGGTGCCATGCAATAAATGCACTTTATTCCATAGAGATGTATTTAAAGCTAGATGTTTCATGCGCACAGCGAGCCAAGGGAAGGACGTGGTTACTTGTCGGCCATCTTAAGACAGAGCCATTCCTACATTTGTACTTTTTATTACACTAAACTGCTATAAAATGATTAATTGTTAAATGATTCATCGTTGCTTGCTTTTTTATTGACTGTATAGATGTAGAACATTTATTACATATTTAAAATGCTTTTTTTATATCCAGCATACTTGAATTAGCAAAAACTAACAAACTATTGCTATAAACATGCTGTTGTATGTATGTATTTTGGAGTCAGGTAAGGATTTTCTGTTGCAAGATGGCCACAGTTTAGTTACACTACTCCACTTTCAAATGTGGAAATGTAGCCTTTCTTTAAAAAATTTTTTTTCATATGTAATGTTGTACTATTCTTTTATGTAAATCCCATCTAGAAAAGAATCATGATTCAAAGCAAAGTACCACATCATCAAACTAAGGAAAAGAATACCATACTTAAAATGATATGTTAGACAGTGCAAATGTTTTATTTTGAAATCAAGAACATAAATATACTCCTTAATGTGAGTATTTCAGACTTTTTGTCCTAAAAAGGATGGAAAGCTTGATTAAATTAACCGATGACAGGACGTTTAAATGCACATTAGCAGGTTAAAAATTCACATATGACCAAACACGGATTGGTAATTTAGTGGCTACACAAATTTCTGTGGAGAGACGCTTTCTCCAAAACAGAACATTTAAAAATGTTCATGACTACAATGATTGATTCTTTGTAAAAGCAGCTTCATTTTAGTCTATAATTTAGCACATCATGCTAACTTTCCCTCCATTAAGCCAATTTGCTAATGAGCTCCTTGGCGAGTTTGACGTAGGCGGACATGGCATCTTCTTTGGACGTTCCTGAAAAACATGACAAATTCAAAAATATTAAACTGCCATACTATATGCCATTTTATTTGCATCTTTGCTACCTTTCTTTGAGTTCCACGCATCCCACTTGGCTTTTCCCTTCATGTCGAACAAGCCCGGCCTATCTGAATAAGAGGAAATCACATGCTATTAAATGAGGATAAATTGTAATTCACCATCACGGACACCATTACGTCACTAATTTTACCCGTGTTGATCTCTCCCACAGTTGCCTGCTTGTACAGGCCATAGAGGTCCAGCAACTCTTGGTCTGATGGCCTCGTTGTCAGGTTTTTCACGTCTTCCGCCGCCTTTTCAAACTCAGCCTGCAGGTCATAAAAGACAGCTATCACTATTGATTATTAACCGGTAACAAGAGAGATGAAGAACTGAGCACACATAGTACTGGGAGTGAACCTTCTAGTAACCTATTAGAATACCACAAGGGGCTAAACAATAGGCATTTATCCAAGACTGCCGCTTTTGTTCCTACTTCTACTCTACAAAAAAAAAAAAAAACTAGGACACCGCAAGATGGAAAAATACAAATGTCTGAAGCGAGGTTTCCCAAACTTTGTCAGCTCCGTATGATTTTTTTTCAAGGGGTGGGACAAAATAGGGTTTCCAATGTTTTCCTGTTTTTACTGCATATTTCAATGTTTTTCTTTTCACTGGATTTTTAACTTATTTTTACTTTCCTTCTCTCCATCATGCTCACGTTCATCCTTCCTTACTTGACATAATTCTACAGACAGAGAATGAAACAGAGCTCACTTAAATACTAGTTATTTGTCATTTAATTCTTACATTATCTTGCATTATTTTTTACTGAATCTATTGCCATCAAATGCAACCAGGTTGAGCCAAATATGGGAAGAAACAAATGAAATGAATAGTTTCAAGGGCAAAATACACGTTGTTTTTTACTGCTCATTGTAAATACATGCAGGCAACTGGGTGTCAAATGGGAGTCGCAAAATATTGTTGCAATTGGGTCTTAGAGACCCCTGCCCTGTATAATTTAATAAGGACGCATATGGGGGAGGGGTCAATTATTTCTGCATGAAGGCCTTAAAAAAACATGTTTTTTTACCCTGCTGACCCCAAGTTTGGGAAACCCTATTCTTTCCACATATTAAATGATGTGTCTCCAACCTTGTGATTATTCAAAGTGATCAAAAAAGCACAGGGAAATTAACAGTCGAATGGGCGCAGCGTCCAGTCATTTGCGGCATGTTCTTAAAATGTAAGGAGAAGTGTAATACAGTATGTCAGTCAAAGATGAACAAGATGGGATCGCGTGATAACACACCCAACATTGGTGATCAATTATATGTTCAAAGCACAAGAAAAGTAATGACATATTACCACAGAAGTCATTTTTGATGAATATATCTCCGCTGTTTCGGCGTGGTTCTTTTAAGTCGGTCGTGTGGGAAGATCCGTAATTGTAAAAACAACGGTTCAAAGACAGAATGGTGCTTCCAAGAGGCCTGAAAGGAAGGGCGGGGCAAATGGGTCTACGGAGAAGCTGATTGGTCACTCGAAGATGGCACATGCGCATACAGAGAACGTAACACGTCAGAGTGAAAGTCCTCAAACCGTTGTTGGAATTTACTGCTTGACATTCTGAGGTGAAAAAGGTACATTATTATTTTTCAAAATCATATTAGGAAAAGTAACAATTGTGTTTAAAAATACGGTTAGTTGTAAATATAATTGAAAGGGAAGGAAGAGGGCTGTTTTCAGATCTAAACAATTTAAATATATTTGAAAAATGAAAATAATCCCACGGAAAAAGATTGTTTCATTTAATAAAAAGGAAAATATTGGTGTTTTATTTATTACTTATTTTTTTACGTTGCTTAAATGCAACGGGCTGTCATTTTAAGAAACTCCGAGACTGTTTATGTGTTTCTTTTAAATAAAGATTTCACAATTCAAAAATGATGGCGGCGCCCCGCATTCAACTCGTGTTTTGAAAAGAGAACGCACAATTGGAATAAATCGGAAACTAAAGCACAAAACTACACCGATTTGTGGTAACCTTGAGGTAAAACCATTTTAACTTTTATTTCTGTGTCTGTTTGTCTGAAAGTAGTTGTTAATTGGCAGTAGAACATACCTAGTGAGAAGTGTTTGGCTCAATTTGTACTATAGATAAAATTATTGTGACTATCACTAAATGTATACCTAATTTCGACACTGTTTAAATCCACGTTACCTATGACAGTATTTTATGTCACTTTACATATTGTATGAAGCATCGTCCTTACGTTTATTACTTAAATTTGGCTAATGCTTGTTTGGATTCCATTAAGACATTTTTTCTTTATTGCAGTGGACCAAATGGACACCCCAGGGAAGAGTAAAAAGAAAAAGGATGGCAAAAACCCCATTCGTTTCAAGATGTTATTCACCTCCCCTTATACGATAAAATGGAACCAAGTTTCCCCTGCTGACATGACATTCATCCAGAACACTTTAAAACAGAAATTTACTTCCATAGGGCTTAAGAAAAGAGAGGTAAAGGTGTTTCGCCCTTGGAAAAAAAAACAAGTGCCGGTATCACACGCCAAAATGGCAAAAGGAGGATGGACGGACGTGACTGCCAGGCGACAACTCGCAGTGGGCATCAACGAGGTCACCAAAGGACTTGAGAAGAACATACTCCAATTAGTGCTGGTGTGCATGTCGGCCAAACCCAATCACATGACCGACCACCTGATTGGGCTAAGTGTAAGCAGAGGCGTCCCCGCATGCCAGGTTGCCGGGCTGAGTGAGCTCATGACGGAGCCGTTGGGCCTCAAGAGCGTCCTGGCTTTGGGTTTCAGGCGTGGCCGCAAGTTGTTCGCCGACACTGTGAAAGCCATCCTACCAAAAGTACCCTCGCTCAATGCCCCCTGGCTACAGGATGAGTTACCCGGTGTCGAATTGCAACCCACGGTTACTGCAAAAGAAGAGAAGGTGGGAATGGGGAAAGGCAAGAAGAGGAAGCTGGAGTCTGAGGTTGACGTCCAAGAGTCTCCCTCAAATCCTACACTGCAACCCCTAAATGTGAAAAAAATTGTAGCAAACGTAGCTAAGAAAAAAAGAAAGACATCTCGGAAGAAAAACAAGTAACATTCATTTCTATATTTTTTTTTCAATACTGTAGGCAATGAGTGAGATTTTTTTGTTTTCACAGAGGATAAAGAATGTATAGCTTAGTCAAATAAAGCTTTGTACTCTTCTGTAATGTTTATTACCAGGAATGCAAAAGTGTGTATTTCTTAATACAAAATGTATTTTTCTTTGGTTCCATTTTGGGACATTTAAGTGAGTCACTATTAAATGAATTGACTATTTTCAGTAAATGTTCACTCTACCAAACATCAAACTGTTTTGAAGTTCAATACTGCTTTGAAGCAGAAAAAATGTCAAATGAGTTAATTCTTGGAAATAAAAAATATCATTAAAACCTTTTTTTATACATCTTTTTGCATATTACTTGATTGGGCTTCATTTCCAATCATGTGATTTAGAGATTGACCCATATGGGTTTTTTAGGACCGATTACTAGTAGTTAGGATTATTATTATTATTATATAATCACCTCCACAATGGATAATCAGCCATTCCATTTGATGCTACATCAGAGGTCATGTTACACCAAAGCCTGTCCAAAAATGCAAAAGATAAAGAGTCAGTTCAGGCTTCTTTTTTCATGTGAATTTATTCAAATATCCATGCTGGTATTGGCGGCATTTGTTGAAACAGATTGTTAACTGCATGGTGTCATATGGTCTAAAATGATGCTGGTACAAGTTCTGTCAGCCTTTTTCACAGCTTACAATGGATTTGAATAAAAATATTGTTCTTCATTTTGATAAAGCTGTATGTGTAATATAACCCATGCCATCAAACTTTGAAAACAAAAAAATCCAAATAAGGCAAATTATTGGGGTGGAGGTGTCACTAAAGAGCATGGCTAGTAACAATGATACTACAATCACCATGGCAACATTCACACATTTTGGAGACACAACCAGTGTCAGAATATGATACGTAAAAAGTTCGGCCATCTTGGTGAATGCGACTCACGTAAAGTTTAACTTCTAAATCTGGGAAAAAAAAGAAAAAGTTTTGAAATTGACCTAAGCAGACTGTGCTTTTCTTCATCTTTTGTAAAGGGAGGAGAGGAAAAGCACGTAATAAGACAACATCAAGAGAACAGAAAACACAGAAAAACTTACCTTAAAATGAACAGCATGTTTGACCAAATAATATCACAGTTCTCTAATTGCCCCGTGGCGAAGTTCGGTAATGAGGAAAACTGTCCGATTATAAATTATACAGAACGATCCTCATGCATCTTATCTGCACCCCGCGACTAAAAAATAAAAAATACAGTAGATTTCTTTCAGACAATATGAGTAGAAAGCGACATGGGAAAATACGTAGATTATTTTTTCCAAACATTCTCTCTGTGGAATGAATCATTAAACATGGAATGCAATTGCTGATACATTTACAAAGAAAATGACAAGAAAATAAAAAAAATGCCTTGAAGCAGCTTATTTGGACTGAATTAAAAGCTGCCCCCCCTGCAATACTCAATATTGTATCAACCACAACAGGAAGACAGAATTTGCTGTTTTGCTAATAACTTTCTTTGAGTGACTCCCTCATTTTTAATGGCTTTCAATGTGTTCTAACTTGTGTCACCTTCACCTCTCAAATTTAAATGAATTAGATATGAATATGATATTAAATATGAATTAAAAAAACAATTCAGTGATACTAGAGGTCATAACCAGAGTAAATGTATGTTGCAGTTAATTTTTATTTACATAACTTAAATGTACTTGCAACACTGATTTTGGTTGAAAAGATGCACTTGTATGTAAAATAGATGGTTTGAGTGAGACCTCCAAGTTCATTCTAAACATACGAAATTAGACCTGGTAACAAAAAAATTGGGGATATTGGGCTTCTGAATGCTAATTTAAAATATAGTGAAATCTCAGCAAAAAGACCAATAGTCCCAACATTTTGGAAGTAGTGAATATACCGGATATTGATATTTGTCCTATGTGTGTTTCCCACCCAAAGCACTGTAACATGGTAGTAGCAGCTTACTTTCAGACTTCAAAGTAACAAAGCAGATTTTCAATGACGAAAAACACCGTACGGACATTTTCTCAACTGAAAAAATTGTGCTTTGTTTTTTTTTTGTAATACATTCTTCATTTAAAGAAAACGACAACTCCTCCACAGAGTGCATGGCATCATGCTGTAAAGGTAATTCAACTCATTGGCTGCCACTTACGGAAGTAGGCAGCCATTGAGTTCATTTTTGAATAAGAAAAACATGTCAATACACCACTTGGTTTGATGGCTGTATGACAGCATAGTATGAACTTAGAAGAGAATAAATCAAAGTACCTGGCAGAGGGATGATATGCACAGCATGAACAGCCCTCTATTGGTGAGGCGCAGTTGTATGAAAGGACAAAAAAAAAACGTCCAAAAAAAGAAGAAAAAAATAGTCACTCATTTGTCGTCGCAATTACTCGTTGCCGGTAATTTCCGTGCATGCCCCACTGCTTTGTTTCAAATGTGAGCGGACGTCTCAGGCATAACATGATGTTCACGTTCAGAATGTTGAAGATTTCAACTGTTTTTTTTGTTTTTTGTATTATTAACATATTCATTTTTCCCCACTTCAAGGCGAGTTGGAAAAAATGCATTTAGGGGGAGAAAAAAAAAAATCTTCCTGGTAACAAAGTTCTCTTCCCACATTTGTCTGGTTTAAGTGACCCGTGTGTGTAGGGTACATAATGGCCAGACGTTGTGTCCTCATTGAGTGAAATTGTGTGTGTGTGTGTGTGTGTGTGTGTGTGTGTGTGTGTGTGTGTGTATAGCAACCACAAAGGCTACTGTAGGACCAAGCCAACCTGAAACACAAAATTTCATCTTTTTAAAATTTTTAAATACATTAAAAAGTAATAATAATAAAACTCCAATCTTGTGGGCTGACCTTATCAGCGTCCATTGAGGGGCATTTCCAGTTGTAGAGGTAATACTGTAAATTTCCATCGCCTATACCAAACTTCAGCTTCTCCAGAAAGCTTTTATTCTCCATTAGGTCCAAGGCATTGAACACATCAAAACCTTTCTGTTGAGGAAAAAAAAAAAAGACTGTTAGTGTATATAATCTGGATGCTAGATTGAGCACAAATTACATTTCTGAGTAGATTTAGACAATCCTAATGACATCAGTCAGTAAAATATACACTTTTTCCACGTTTTATTTTGATGGTGTGTCAACTTACCAGTTTGGCGAGGATCAGTGCATCATTCATTAAGTCCAGAAGCGGCGTTTGCGTGTGAACGTTGTAGAAGGAATATGCGGCCTTCAAGGTCCTGTGGAGGGGGTGATGCATCACTGTGGAGGGCAACGTGTAGAAACTAACAAAGTCGGTCAAGACACCAGCGGCACTCTGCAAAAAACGTGGTGGCGTGAACACAAATACTTATTTCTCTCAACGTAATGCAAAAATTGCATTTTTCATGTCATTTTGATTTGTTATGCTTTCTATCGCTGTTCAAGTAAAGCTGGCCTTAAAATCTAAGTAGTGGTATCTAAGTGAGTATGAAAACTTTTAAACTTAGCAGGAAATCAAATACTTATTCAGTAAGGTTTGTAGCATTAGTTCATGGCTTTGAAAAAAAAAAAAGAATATTGTATAATACATTACAGTTACCTCAACAACATAAGTGTCTATGATGTTTTCCTGCGGTAGGAGCCAGTGAGCCACTTCCTCGTCATTCATGGAAGGCGCCAGCTGGAAACGTCGCAAATACTTCTGAAGAAGCTCGGTCACCTGCCGGATGTCGCGCCACTCCATCGACCGCAGCCCCGCCGTCTTGGTGTTCTGCGGAGGAGCCAATGAGCAGCTGCATTAAGTGAATCCCGCTCGTAATAGGAGACACTGGGCTGAGGGGAGGCTTTACATCTGGTAGTCTGTAGAGTTTCATTGTTCTTTGCAGGGTCATGTTTCTGCTCAGGTGGGAGAACTTGACTTCTACCAGCTTTCTGGGGTTAAGAGAACGATGCCAATACCTGTGTGACAAAATGCTTAACTGTACTTCACTGCCTTTACTTATAAAGTGGCTGTACTGGTCATCAGCATCCTAATTGTATTATTTATTTGGCATTTGTTTGAAAGAGTTATCTCAAGGGTCGAATGCTTACCTGCAAGTGGACACCGGTTTAGGCAGCACCACGCCTGCCGTGTACACTGCCTGGAATATTCCTTCCAGGTTGACTCGCCGCGTGATCTCTCTGATAAGCACTGGCGCCACACGCTTTGAGCGCAACTTCTTATGGACGCACAGAAAGTTGATTTCCACCATCCTCTTTGACCTAGAGCAGCACAAATATGTGAATGAAATCCGACATGACCTTAAATATTAACTCCTGAACTCTTCTGCGCTGCGTACTCTCTCAAAGCCGAGTAAGTGGAACTTGCACATTAGCTAAGAGCTAAAATGTTGCCTTCTTACTATTGGCAGGATACCATGAATCATTTTTTGTGAGTGTGTAAAGGTATAGTAGCATTTAAGTACAGCAATACCTTGACATACGAGTGCCCCGACATACGAGCAATTTGAGGAACGAGAACAATTTTGAGCAAATATTTCGCTTGAGTTATGAGACAAATTTTGATATACCAGCATACAGTGGACGCAAGAGGCTGCTCATAAGAACATCATTGTCTTACTGGTCGCAACTCCATCGTGTAATATTTCTACGAGCACTGGGCGGAGCGCTGCATTTTTTTGTGTGTTTTTTTTTCTCTGTTAGTCAGTGCGAGTATGGGGATGAATACTCACGTGTGATAGATGCGGATATCTGCAGGAATGGCGCTGATGAAACCGACAAGCTTTTTATTTGAAGACACTCTCACTCCACAGTGCCATTGAGGTAACCAGCCAGGCGGACGTAGAGCCCTGAGGAAGAAGACATTTTATACATGTTAGAGCTGAGAACATGCATTCTAATTAGAATATATTTCGGTCTGGAAAATCTGTGGCTTTGTGACTGTTTGAAATGTCCATTTTTTTGCATTTGAATGAGCGTGCAAATCAATGATATTGGTAAAATGTCAAATATCTTGATTTCAAGTTAACCTCAATAGTACACTGTTAGGAGTCAGAAAAGCTACCGAGGCGAGTGCTTACCATTTGAGGAAGTTCGGTGAGTAATCGAATCTAAACATGTTATCGTCATCCTCCACGTAGTTCTCATTTAACAACGTGTACAGCTCCTTCAGCTAAAACAAAACAAAGCACCACCTCATGACTTAATAGCCAATGAAACCGTGTCATTTCTCAATTTGAGACATTAGTCGCACTCACTACATCCGCATTGCTGAGATCCAGTGTGTCCCACATGAAGCCTTGAGGTAAAGAATACGGCTCCAGCCTGATATTCTCTTTGTCGGCCTCGATCGGCCCGTGAACCGTCACCACCTCGTCTGCGCACAGGTCACAGACTTATTGACTACTGTTGTTTCCTATTCTGTCAACCGCTCATTCATTAGAAGAGAAATACTGTGGCCTTACTTAACTTGGGCACCGGCTGCGTATCCCAGAACTGGTACTTGTGCTTGGTTGCCTCGTCAATGCTCTTAGATGGGCCCTGGCAGGACAGCAACTCCATGGCTCTTTGGATGTCCTGCAGCTTCTGGAGGGGCAAACCAGGATTCTGAAGAGGTATAACAGACATGAAGCGCTTTAAGACTGAGGACAGACCAATGAGGAACATATTTTTGAGTTACGTTACAAACGTGCCATTTTTATCCTTTCCCTGGGAGATTTCAAACAGCAACTTTTTACTATGCTCCAAATATATCAATATTAGGTTCATTCTTAATAGATTGCTTGTTTGGCTATGTTTCTAGGGATGGCTAATTTTTAGCGCTTATGCAGTTGGTCGGGTGGTAAGAAGACGTTAGCGGAAAATATTTGCGATAAACATTCAGAATTCTGGAGACAAGAGATTTACACTTAAAAAATCATGCATGAAATGAATATTGACCAAAAAAACAAGTGTGAGGGTGAATGGTTGTTTGTGCCCTGTGATTCCTGGCCAACAATTCAGCGTGTCTCTGGCCTGGTGCCCGTTGTGAGCTGGGATAGGCTCCAGCACCCCCCGCGGGCCTTGTGAGGACAATGAATGAATGAATTGTCTTAGATGTAAAATGGTCCTGAATGGATGGAGTGTTCACCTTGATGTCCTGAGAATCAGAGGCAGAGTCCGACTTGGCTCCTCCTGAACTGGGCTTTTCTTTCTTCCTCTTCTGCTTCTTCTTCTTCTTCTTGGCCCCCAAATCTGCTCCGGGACTCCTGCAGTGATAGTGATGAGACTAGTCATTCATCTCTTTTTGCAACAACATATGGACTCGAATCAGTACGCTCAACATCGAGTCAGGGAGGCAGCTGGCTAACGTTAGCTGCCATAGCAACGAATGGCAATCAAGACACCGGCATGAGTAGCGAATATTCAAGTAGTTCGAGTTGACGGCCATCGTGGCCCTTAGAAACCTTAACTTTGAACGAGGTTGTTGGTTTGAAAGGACGTTCCCGCATCGGTGCTCTGCTTATGTTTGCTATCAGCTAACTGCATTAGCCACCGAGCTCACACGCATAAACATACGCGCACACGCATAAAGTGTGCGATGTGCGACAGGCCGTCCGCACCCTTGCGCGTTCTCGTTCTCCTCCTCGTTATCCCCGTCTATCCCGCAGGTATCCTGGTCGTCCAGCTCCAGGCTCTGTTGGCTGGCGGCGGATTCGCTGTCCTCCGCCATCATTAACGGTGACCAAAAAAAAGCTGACCGAATGCAGTCCGATAGAGATCGCGGCTAGCGGCGACTCGCCGGAAAAACAAAAGAAATTCGATGAAGGGAAACAGCACCCTCCTGAGGACAAAATGAAGTAGTGCCAAACGAAAAAAAAATACATCTTGACTTGTATTGGTACTTGCAGGGGCGTCTCATAAAATTAAGATATCGTTTTTGGCTGACCTATGAGAAAGTTAGACACTTTATTAGTTGGATCATGTCAATGGGGTACCGTGGAATAGTGGTTAGTACATAGGCCTTGCAGTTCTGAGATAGAGGGTTCAATTACTGTTTAGTTCCAGCTTTCCTGTGTAGATGTCCTGGGCCTGTGTGGGTTTTCACCGGGCACTCTGATTGCCCCCACATCCCAAAACCATGCATGGAAAGCTGATTTATCCCTCAAAATTGTGCTTTGGTATGAGTGGATGTCTCCTTATACCCTGCGATTAGCTGACAGGCTGCCCATTGTTGGCTGGGATAGGCTCCAGCACCCTCGCAGCATTCGTTTTAGCAATCTTTGTTTTAGCAAAACAATAGATTATCATTTGTACATACCAAAGTGGAAAATGAGACCATGTCGGTAATTGGCTCTATCACAAACACACACCACTTTTGTTTCAATCTGTTTTATTTTGAATAACTTCAAATATATCATGTAAACGACCGATTGTACATGTACTGGAAACTGCTCAAATGTGCATGGTTGCTCAGAACACAGACTTGCATCAATTCAACCTGCTAAAGAAACAATACAACCAAAAATCTAATATGAATGTTATGACTATATGTACCAAGAGCGGATCTGATTATTTCCCAAGGCTCTCATATAGACCCGTCAGGTTATTAAAAATCAAGACAAAACATGCATCACACTGAAAAATATATTTTTGAAACAAATGTTCATCCTCACACACAAAGTAACCTGTTAACTTTACCAATTCCCCACTCAGCTGAAAACCAACGGAGTGCTTCTAGATGGCATTGCAGAATATTGCAAGTTACTGCATACTTTCGCTCGGGAACGATAACAAAGGCTGAGGTAGAGGAGAAAAGGCAAGACAAGGGCAAAACAAGGTGAGAAGTAAACATAGCAAACTGTTCTGGAATTCTGCATCATAAGAAAAGGCACTTGGAACATTAGGAACATGGGAAAATACTGCAAAGGGAAATTATTTTGGTTTCAGTTTAGGAAAGAAAAAAAAAAGCACATACGCTAAAAAATAAAAACAAGGACTTAGGCTCGTGGGGGGAAAAGCCCTTAAAATATTTGGAGTGGAGCAACCCTTAAGTGGAATAACTTAAAAGTTAACAATCAAAATATTAGTGTTAACAAAAGCATATCAAGCAGGTGTTTATATAAAAGCGATGCATAGCCTTTAAAAGCAATATTATCCCAGTCAGTGATTTAACTTGTACAAAAACCCTTCAAAGTATTACACAGTATACAGGTGCCATAACTAGTAGTGGTATTACATCCTTAGCTGGGTGGTCTGATTACACGACAGTGCAGATAATAGTTTTGTGTTTTTTTCAGTTCATGTGAAACATAGGTGAGAAGTTTCAGGCAAAAACACACATCCCTAGAACAGCAACACGAATAGCATAAATGCAAAATGACTACAACAGAAGTAGATTTATAACAGGAGCCCACTTCAAATGCTAAATTGATATTGCTTTACGACCATATCGGAATAAGACTATACTTCTAATAGCCTAACCCAGATATGTCACAAAGTGATTTCTATTAAATTGTATCTACAATTTTTAATCTGCTTCTCACAAATCCACTTCTGTTGTCGTCATTTTTTTGGCAAATTGCCTGACACTTATCGGCCATTGTACAAACACACTTGTGCAGAAACAAAATAAGCAATGGAAACACACAAGATAAGTTGTAGTGGTGCGTTTACTGCCAGTTGTCCGATGCCTAAAAGAGTTCCTGCAATCCTCCATTGGCTTGTACTATTCCAACAAAAGGCATCTATTTTGTTTTGTATACCAAAAAAAAAAGTCTCTCCAGAGTCCGTCAGGAAACGTGTGCATTCCGGTGTGCTGACACAGTTGCAAATATGTGTTTAGATTCTACATATATCAACAAAAAAAAGTTTATAAAAGTTCTGAGCGGTCCCTTCTTTCAATGGATAACAGTGCAGTAGTCCCAAAAAGTAGTGTTCCGGTCGGGTCTTTCCGATTAAATTCAGGTATTTGAATATCAAAGTGGATTGAGTCGGGATTGTATGGAAACAATGCACCCACGTTGAACTCCCGGTTAAAGAGCAAAACTGGGGACAAACAAAGTACAGAAATATTGACCTTGACACTCAAACGATTAGATGAATCCAAAACAGGTACACCTATATGCTGAAGTTTTGGTGAGTAAGGTCAGTCTTTGTCAGTGCTATAGAAAGGTTGAAGAGGCACATGAGTATCATGTGATCAACTGAGGATTTATTTCATGTTGAAGGATAACAGGGGTCTCTCCTCCCGCCTTTGCCAGGGGCTCTTTTTCTCCTCCTCCCCATCGTCGTGGGGCACGTCATTCTCGGGGGAGGTGGACAGCAGCGTACGATTGTTCCTGAGAGTCACGCCGTCCGGCGGCGTCAGCGGGAGAGGAGAAGCGGGCGACGAGGAGGGCAGAGACGGAGGCTCGGCGTGGATTTGGACCATCTCCGCTTCTCCCTTGATGGAAGACCGGGAGTCGTACTTGAGGGCATCCTCGCTTTCCGCCCTGTCCAGGTCGTCCACGTAGACCAACTGAGTGAAGGCTGTAGTCGGCATTGTGCTCTTGCAAAGCTTCTCCGTCTCTCGCTCCTCTTCTCGTCCCCTTCGACCCAATCGGGGCTCGTTCAGGTCCACGCCCGAATCCAAGCTGGCGTCGTTGGCACTCCCGTGCCTGCGCCCGCCGCTCGGCGGACCTCCCGCGCCGGTGGGATTGCCGTTGCAACCGGCCCGCTGTAAATCGATGTAGGAGTGTCGAATGTGAGCGTTGGAGCGGCCGTCCAAAGAGACGAACCAGGCTCGCGGATGCAGAAGGGGCTTCCCTCCCCTGAGCTTCATTAAAGTCTTTTCGGCCAGAAGCGTGTCTTCGCTGTTGATTTCCACCAGACCCGTTTCGCCCAGCGCCGACGGGATGGATGCCAGCTTCTCGCCGTCGTCCCGCTCGGCGGGACCCGGGACGCGGTCTCGGGGCGCTTGTCCCGAGGGCTGGGAGGCGTTGAGCTCGGCTTGGATGCTCTCCAATTCGCTCTGCTGGTCCGTCTGGAGTAGGAGCGCCTGACCCGAGAGCGGGTGCTCCCCGGGTAGGCGCATGTAGTGAGCGGGGATGACCAGAGTGGGGCGTGCTCTCGGGTAGGTTTCGCCGCCGCTCAGCAAGTCCACAGAGGCGCAACAGAGCAACTGACCCGGCCGGGTGAGGGAAGGCGGCCGCTCCAGGTGGTCGACGGAGCGGGAGAGAAGGTAATCGGGGGCTCTGCACTCGCCTCCTTCGCCTCTAGAGGGAGAACGTGGTGGGGACGTGGGGCATAGGACAACGCCGCTCAGTTGATGGTCGGATAATGGACCCATCTTGGCTGGTGATAGCCTGTCGGATACGTGGTTGCCTGACGAGCAGACGGAGGCGAAGGACTGACGATAGCCTCGGTCGGTTCCACCCGACTTTAGTTGCATGGTCTCTACGGATTGGTGGCAGTCTCTGCCGCGAGGCGTCAGGTTGCCGAGGGACGAGCCGTGCTGGCTGTTGCCCAGAGAAGAACGGCTGTGTTTGCTGTGCTGTATCAGGCTTCGGGCGACGGATTCGTCCGCATGTCCGTAAGAAGACGGTTTTAACATGGGCGTCGTCATGTCGGCCTCCGTTGCTGTTGAAACAAGCTCCAACTGTACCTGAGGGGAAACATTTTTTGAAATAAATAAATAAAATCATTCAAAATCATACAATGTATTGTCTAGTCAAGCGTAATGTGTGTGATAGTAATGCAAACAAATTGAAATGACAATTTAAAACATTTAACATCAAAGTGGGCAAGAAAAGTTTTTTTTTTTAAAATCCAGTTACAAAATGCTTTTCACTATATATAAGATAGATGAAGAATTATTTCCTGAATTTCTCAATTTGCCCGTTTCTTTGTCTGAGGCATTAGGTTGTGTGACCAATCTCTAATAATTAAAAAGTAAATTAAAAGTACTTTGTCATAAACTGAGCAGAGACCAACCTCATTGTTAATGAGGTTAAGGTGGGACATAGATGTGGCTTGATCTCTTTTGCCGGTGTCCAGACCGGAGGACATGGTGAGCTTACGGTGACAATTTCGGGGCTTCAAACAACGACGCCTGAGCAACACAAAAGAGGAATCCCTTTACATGAACAGATGCAGCAAAGAAGCAGTAAACATTTTTTACATAAATTTGTGACAAAAATTTGCCCATTTCAAGTAGATAACAAAAAAATAAGGCAAATCACTTATTACAGGAACAAACGTTTTTTTTTCTCGGTCATCTCGTCTTCTGAACCGCTTTATCCTCACTAGCGTCGTGGGATGTGCTGGAGCATATCCCAGCTGACTTCAGGCCTGAACCAGTGGCCAGCCAATTGCAGAGCATGCAGAGACGAACAACCATTCACGCTCACACTCACACTAGGGGCAATTTAGAGTGTCCAATCAGCCTACCAGGCATGTTTTTGGAATGTGGGAGGAAATCGGCGTACCCAGAGGATACCCACGCAGGCCCGGGGAGAACATGCAAACTCCACACAGATGGACTGACCTATATTCGAACCCAGGACCACTCATCCGCCAAAATATTCATGAGTATCATACATTGGCTCATAGTATAACACACCTGCAGTAGTATAGGAGGACGCAGAGCAAACACAGAAGAATGAGAGCCATGCCTCCGAGAATGGCCAAAAGAAACATAGTATGGTACATGTTGATGTCTTTGGCAACAAGCAGACCTGTTGGAGGGCAAATGGCAACCGTAAAATGAAGTGAAAATATTTTTTCAAAAAAACACGTTTTCCTGTTGAATTAAATATTTTGGGTCATATATGTGTCATACCAAAGCAAATCTCACCTGATTTGAGTGGTGACATGGCAGCCACCCAGTATCCCAGCTGTGGAGCAATGTAAGTGAGGATGAGTTGGTTTTCCACCCTTTGCACGTGACCCCAACTGCTCTTTATCCAGGAACCTGCACAAAGACGCATCATCATACTATTACTTCATATTCAACTGGAAGAGCATGCCACACCAAAACACTGATATAACGACAAATTATCTCATGTCATTTTCTGAACTGCTTTATCCTCACTATCGTCGTGGGGGTGCTGGAGCCTATCCCAGCTGACTTTGGGTCAGAGGCAGGGGACACCTTGAATTAGGGAACAGCCAATCACAGGGCACAAGGAGACAAACAACTAGTGGCGATTGAGAGTGTCCTATCAGCCTACCATGCATGTCTTTGGAATGTGTGAGGTACCCGGAGAAAACCCACCCAGGCCCAGGGAGAAGACGCAAACTCCACACAGGTGGACCGACCTGGATTTTAACCCCACATTATCCCAAATACACCCAGATAAAGAAATTTGTTCAAGAAACGATCATTGAAAGGCTGACTCGTGGCAGCATTTGTCCACTGGGGGACAGTGTATCACTAAAAGTCACATTGTCAGTTGCTTTGTCACAGTGACCTCACTTTCGTCAATGTATTTATATACAGTTCAGGCATGCTTTAGTGTAAATATAGCATAAATATTTGCCTAAAACAAATTTAAAACTGTGAAAATGCATTAACAATCTACATTAAGCACAAATATCAGGAAACTATTTGTTTCAACCAGTGAAGTCAGCATTCTAAATAAATAGTTCTCAATTTTTCTTACTCAAAATAGAAATAGTATATCAAAAAGCCAAAAATGGAATCCTCAACAGTGATATAAAGGGTTTACTGTACTCATAAGTCATGCTTTTCTAAAAAAAAATGTATGAACTGGATGTTTTTTTATTCCCTTATTACATATGTTAAGAACAACAATAAGTCTCAGAATGATTGTAAGGGGCTTTAAAAAAATTGTTATTTCATTTTGTGGTAATCTTATTGAGATATTTTGACTGAAATAAGCCCTTAAGCATTTTAAAATTGCAGTTTTGATATGCATGTGCACATGGCCAATTGGAACAATGTTAAAAATTCCTGTCTTGCACAAAGTTATTCTGTACCAACTGAAGTTTAGCACCAGTTTAGCAAGTTCCTAAAAACAGGATCTCTCCTTGACAAACAGGCCCACTACTACAACACCTAATCAAAGTCCAGCAAAGACATTTTTAAGGTTCATGCTGTTTGTTTGATGTTATTTTTAAGGCCACCTCGGGATCAAACGAAAATAAAAAAAATAATAATAAAGGGGGGGGGGGGTGGTGATACACCACGGGACATCAAGTCACAGCCACATAATATGTGGAGCCACACCAACAATGCAGAGAATCAGCAAGAAACATCACTTAATCTTATCTATTAGTTTGATTTCTACTACAGAATAAAAATTCATACCAAAGATCTGCCAAGTCACCATCACTGCTGAATTTCATTTTGTCAACACTGTTGTTTAGTAACTAAAAATGAAGTTTCTGCTTCCTCACCTTTACCATTACTAATCTTTTTGAGATTTAAAAGTTGATATAGGGCAAACAAAGGACTGATCTTCAAACAAAGGACTGATCTTCAATTCTTACATATGCAATTCTAGGAAAACGTTTTTTCTCAGGAATTTACAACAAATATTTTTTGCTGCATTTGCATTGTATCAATCCACATTATGGACAGTACACATGCGAGTGGTTCCTCAGATAGGAAACATTCACATGCAACTTCCTATGGATGTCAAGGACAAAATTGGAAACATATTCCATGTTTGTGGGCATTATCCCATATTAAAGCGCTTACTAATCTTTAGGGAGAAATTAAACCAAAGAGGACAGACCAAAATAAACAAGATGGCTAATGGGGGAAACACTACTAACAGGAAACAACAGAGGACAAATGGAGGTAGAGATAAGAGCGACAAAGAAAGGGGATAGACCGACTGTGTGACTCAGCACCTCCAGCAACACAGACACACACGCACATACCAATCACTGCCTCACGTGACCTCCCCACATTCGCTCTGATTCTGTCTGAATCATTTCAACCAGGGAATCACTGCACGTTTCACTTGAATAATATAAAAAAATGATATAAGCAGGCTTCCTTTCAACACATAGCAAGCAAAGTGCATGCTTGCTTGATCTATTCATATATATACAACCTTTTAACCGACTCATATATATTCCCTCAACAGTCTAAAACATTTGTGCCTACTTGATGTCCTCATTTGAACCCGCGCATTACCACAAAGAAGCGCATAGTTGCTCAGCAAAATTTAATCAGGTGTCAAGTGACTGTAGTGTTGTTATTTATTTACTGTGGTTGCTAGGGAACAAGGGATGGAGCTAGCAGAAGGGTCTTGGGATGGCTTCTGCTGTGGAAATACTGTGGCCATATGCGGAGGCTACAAATGTGCATGTGTTCCTTTCCTTTTGAACAAAGCGCCTTTTGAAGTGTTGGATCTTTGATCAAAACGCTGTAAAATAATCAGAATGACGATAAAGCCAAGAACAGTTTGTTATTGTTGTCTCACAACTGTATTGGAACAAAGCAAACTCTAATATCAAGACGCCACTGTATTTCAAAAAGGTTATGTCTCTTAATTAAAGATGTGATGTCCTATTTAACTATTGATGTAGATACTTTTTTTCCTCACAAGGGAAAAAACTGGTAGAAACTAATTGTCTGTTCACAGCAACTGCTGAGAAAATGAATGGACCCAAAAATCTAAAGGAATAAATAAAATAACATTGACTAGTTCTTCTGCTTCCAAAAATGTCAATAAAACAGAAAAATATACTGTATTTCCATTTTTTTTTAAAAAGAATAAAAATAAGGGAATGTATATATATGTTTTTAATGTATTAAAATATAAAGAGAATTCCAGTGTCTTAAGAAGGTTTTAAAAAAAGAATGGGATTCCACCAAGGGAAACCAAAAGTATGATGTGGTTAGTGACAAAAATGAGATTGACACTCATTTTAGATGAATTCCAGTATGGAATTTCATGGCATGTTGTTAATGTGTTCCCAGCAAGGGATGAATCAACTCCTTTATTTTCCTGGTAATTTTATCTGCTGTTGTGTGCATCCCTTTTTATGTACTGGTAGCCATGTGACTTAGCTGTTCCATATTTTGTATGCAAGATTTCTATGTTATTGCTTTTTTTGTGCTTCCAACTGAATTTTCACTAGACATGACTTGACACAACACTCATAATAAATGACTCCTACTTCCCATCTGCAGCTGCGAATGGCCACTATTTGCCTAAGTGCACTGTGCATACACTGGACCATAATATGGACGCTGTATCTTTTGTAGATTAGTATAATGTTCTACTACGGCAGCTGTGCGAGCTGTTGTGTTACCAAGCTTTGGTTTAGCATTGCAGACATGTCAGACAAAAGACTTAGATAAAAGAATTAGGCACACTACCAAATGAATGGGGTAATGTCATACATGAGGCCCACCTGATTATAAGGTGCATTAATGCAGTAATATATGGCATTTACATTAGATTAGATATTTATTTGTATTTGTAAAATTATGTTTTAGTTATATATATATATATATATATATATATATATATATATATATATATATATATATATATATATATATATATATATATATATATATATATATATATATATATATATATATATATATATATATATATATATATATATATATATATATATATATATATATATATATATATGTACATATATATATGTACATGTACATACATATATATACATATATATATACATATATATACATATACATGTACATGTATATGTATATATATATATGTATATATATGTATATATATATGTATATATATGTATATATATATATATATATATATATATATATATATATATATATATATCTGTATATATATATATATATATATATATCTGTATATATATATATATATATATATATATATATATATATATATATATATATATATATATATATATATATATATATATATAATATTTTATATACCTGTGTCTTAGTCATATACGGCCTACACAATAATATCTTCCTAAATTTTAAGAACTATTTTACGGTAGATTATTTTCTAACAAAACTGCAAGACTACATTGCAGTGGTTTCAGGGCGGATGAAGCTATTTATTACTGAAAAATCCATACGAGACATTCCAAACTTGTGTTTGATAGAGCAGAAAGCTTCCCTAGCTGAGTGTTTTTTGTCTGTACATACCCAAACGTGGGTCAAATCTCCAAGCTGGGATGTGATCATTTTCCTTTAGGTCATTGTCTGCAGGCAAGGGGACGGAGACTGTGATCGGTTCATTTACTTGCAGCTCAACTCCGTCGCTGGCGAATAGATGGACTGACAGGGCAACCACAGGCGTCAGTTCCAGTGGTCTCTCAGATCCTGGACAGGGAGAGTGAGGTGGGGGGTTTGCAAAATAAAGTATTGGAGATAAAGGAGAGATGTCAGAAGGGGTAAGACAGACAGGAAAGAAAACAAGGGAAGGGCAGGAAGAAAGGCGAAAAGTGGAGTTGGCTAAGAGGAAAGGGGGTCTTTGAGGGCTATTGAAGCCAAGAATTAAAAATCCCACACACACTCTTTTCACACTTAATGGGTCTTTCTTATGTGCCCTTTCTCCCCTATTTTCCATATTTTTCACACTCAATCGCACTCCCAAACAGCAGATCACAGCGCTTTTTTCATTCTTTCTTTTTGATATTCTTTGCCTTTTGGACTTACCTGTGCCATTGTTGACAGAGACCTGCAGGTAAGGAAAGTGCTGGATGTGCGAGGAGGAATCCGCCACTGTGAGCAGTGCATTCACGTTGGCGTAGGAAGTGTTGACAGGAAGAGTCAAGGCGCGGCGTGGGAAGTGAATACTAGGCTGGTGCTTAAAACCTGCATTGAGGGATACAGACACACACTTGTTGGGGGGTGCAAATGGAGCAATCTTATTTCGAAGAAAGAGGTCTGTAGTGGTTCCTTAAATAGCAAAGCACAATTTATCGTTACACTAAATTAAACATTGTTAATGGGGTTGACTATGTCTATTCTACTGTAGAACATCATTCAGGACTGGCAGTGAATACTGTTTCATTTCCATTCAAAGAATCAGACATATTGCCAGCACTCGAGTCAAAATAAATTAAAGATATATATAGTACATATACAGTATAAATAACCTTTATACACCACACTATACAGTATGCAATATACTTTATTACTGTATATAACTGTATTCAATACAAATTCAATATATTGTGTTCCTTTTAGTTATACACGAAAAATATATTTTATTATGGCACACTGAACTGTTAGCAAACAACAATTGAGAGTATTTTTTTAGGTCATTATCTTGCTCTGATCACTTGCACAGAATTTTTCTGTTCTTCAGCTTTCTCTGTTGTAACTCCCTCTTAATGGGTACTTTTTATCATAGGGGAAAAAACAAGAACAAGGTCTGACTTTCTGCCAATCAAGACCAGACATGCTACGCCATGGAGGGTGAGTGATAGGCTAAAGGGGCATTTTTACCAGAGGGACCACTTGACTGCGTCATCTGGATGCCAATCAAAATATGAATCCACAACAAGGAAGGAAAGAAGGATGAATGACCATGTTTTTCCATCTAGTGGATGTATAATATAATCCCTTACTACTACTACAACTACTACTACTACTACTACAACAACAACTACTACTACTACTACAACAAAAACTACTACTACAACAACTACTACTACAACAACTACTACAACAAAAACTACTACTACTACAACTCCTTCTATTGGATGTGTAACATAATCCCCTGCTACTACTACTACTACAGCTCTATCTAGTGGATGCATAACATAATCCCATACTATTACTTCTACTACTATTAGTACTACTACTTCTACTACTACTATTAGTACTACTTCTTCTACTACTACTATTAGTACTACTTCTTCTACTACTACTATTAGTACTACTTCTTCTACTACTACTATTAGTACTACTTCTTCTACTACTACTATTAGTACTACTTCTTCTACTACTACTATTAGTACTACTTCTTCTACTACTACTATTAGTACTACTTCTTCTACTACTACTATTAGTACTACTACTTCTACTACTACTACCACCACCACTACCACTACCACCACCATTACTACTACTGCCTCTTATAATCCGGTGCTCCTTATATATGAAACACATTATAAGGCCATTCCTTGAATGTGCATCTTATCCTCCGGTAAGCCTTATAGCACAGAAAATGCGGTATGTCAATATTAGATAGCATAATAGGTGTGTCTTTAAACTATTACTAATTTGCTTATCAGTATTCTGGAACAGCTGTGTTGAATTTTATAACTGAATTGTAGAGTACTGTATTAGTATATAGGTAATATGTATGAATGTGTTTCTAAATGTCATTAGGCCTTGCTAACTCCAACTATTGTCCTGCTGCAATTCTTGGTGCCTGGCATTTATTTAGCATATATCAATAAAGTTCCATAAATAGAAGGTGTAACACTACACTGGTGGCTGGCTTGGCAAAGTGATATCATTGTGGTCCAACAGAACATTCCCGAGGCGTGAGCACACACATCCAGCTGTGCAAGAGGGTTCGTATAGTTGACGTGCTAATTCTGTCTTGCACATTTCAAATAACATGCAACAATAAGGCTAAAGATAACGGTAAGCGCTGAGGTTGCAATCTTTGCCCTGGTTTGTTTCAAAGGAAACAACCTCATTTCTGTTCATTGTATGCCCCTTCCGAAACTACTCTTGCCCCCCTCCTACAGATTTCTCTCACCTCATGTTCTTCCTTCTGTTGGACACTTTTACCCATCCCCCCGTTTTTTCAAAATGCTCCACCCATATCCCCACTTTCCAGCACAGATTGGATCATCTTCCCCCTCCATTTCATTCTTCTTCCCCCCTCCGTGCCACACGCCACGGTTTATCTCTCCCCAGGGCCAGCCTCATTGAGACAAACATTTAGAAGTGTGCCAGACCGGGCATAAACTACCCTGCGGCAACAGTTTACATGTGAATGGTGTCTGTATATTTATTGTTAGTCTGTGGACCGCATACTTTAAACGACTCCCTAGTTGAGTCCAAGAACACAAAGACTCAGCAAACAAAAGACTAACTAATAACTAAATGGATTTTGTCTGATTGAAAAAAGCTCCATTTAATACAATCACACTTGTTCAAAGAGGTTGAGTAACAATGGCATTATCTCAATTCATTTTTACAGGGGACTTTAAAATTATTGAACAAAAGAGGCCTATGCTAACAAAAGCAAAAAAACAAATGCAATGTTATAGCATTTTTAAAGCACAGAGTATTTTATTATTCCCAAAGGACAGTTTCTACACTTTTTTTGTTCAGTGAACTTCTAAAGACACCCACTTGCTAGTATTACCCATTCCTTGTATTGTTAAGTGTTGTTATTTTTTTCTTTAGTTCATTTATTATTGACTTTGATGTACACTTTTTAGAAAACAGATTTACCTTCAAACCTACTTATGAGTGACCCTAGGTACGAATTTTTCAGGTTACGAAATGTTTAATATGCAAATGAGTGACTGACTCAAGATACATAAAAATCCAAGTTACAAAATCCACCAAAAATGTGACCGCATTTCCTTATCCGTTATCTTATTTTGTACCTCAAGACACCGCTGTGCATGCACATATTTGTTGAGCGTAGTGGCCTAATTTAGCAAAAGTACTGAAAGATATTTTATCCGCATTCAAAAAGACAAATTAGTACAAAAAAAAAAGGAAAGAGGCACTGCATTTACCTTGGAAATCTGACACAATCTCCACAAAATCTTCATAGACCGTCAGAGTAGCGGCTCTTTCAGGCAGGAGATATAAGCTAATGGAGGAAAACACTGGAAAACAAACAACAAGTGTACAAAGAGGTGCATTAACTGCACTGATTCAAAGCTATATGGAAACAATCTTAAATCTATCCGACTATAACTGACTGTTTACTACTATAAGGCATAACACTTGATTAAACCATTTTATACATTTTTAATAACAGTTGTTTCCCATTGGCGGCACACAGGACATAAGACTGACGCGGCAGTCTGCACTTCTTTCGTTACTCTCCCTTCCTGCCTTTCACTCCTCCATTGTCCCGAACTAGTAAGCGTGATAATCCAATTGGCCGGCGTTGTCGTTGGCTTACAATAACCACGCTTGCAACCACCCACGGCTGCTTCTTTGTCAGTGATGCGCTGTGGTTGATTTGGGAGATGAGCGTGCCGGCGTGTTTATGAAAGGGAGGCTAAAGCAGCCTACCCCCCGGCTGTCTTTAGGCAGGGAGTTTAATAAATTAGTAATGGAGCGGGCCACTCATTAGCTCACACACCTGGCATGAACCCACATACAGTGGTACCTCGAGATAAGAGCTTAATGCATCCAAAAATAAGTTTAATCTAACCTTACACTAAACTTAAACCTAATTTTGTTTTACATTTTTATACATTTCTTCTCGCAAGGCTCCGCCCAGTGCTCGCAGAAACATTATATGAGGGAGTTAAGGGGAAAGAGACAGTGCCCATGATGTTCTTATGAGCAGCCTCTCACGTTCGCTTTTAGCTCGTTTATCAAAATTTGTCTCGTATCGCAAGATAAATATTTGCCCAAAATTTTACTCTTATGTCAAGGCACCACTGTTTTCTGCATGAACAAAATGTAGAGCAAGGGACTCACGTATAGTTAATGAGAAACATACCGGGGAGTCGGGACGGCGTCCACGGCACAGAGTTTGGCACATATCCGGGTTTGGTCGCGGTGATGACCAGTGGAGTCCCCAGCCGGAATGGGAAACGCAGGTAAGTGTTGCCGTCAGCCTGTGTGGTTTCCGTGGTTGCCAATGTGTGGTTAGCAAAAAGCTGTATGGATACGCCAGTCAAAGGTTGTTGAGTGCTGGCATCACTCAGGTGGACTTTCAAGGTGACTTCTGTCAAGACAAACAAATGACAATGATGTTTGTGTGCTATAAATTATCGAAAGTTAACAATTCACGAACATGCACATTCTGTATAAAATTGAGGTCTGCGAGAAAATAGAAAGTTTACCGGTCCACAGTGAGAAAAAGGTTGGGGACCGTTGTCTTAAACTATTTGTTATTTTGACCTTTGGCACGGGTTTACAGAGAACGGATTCCACATCTCACCATGGTGAAAACTTCCTGGACCAAGTCAACTTCCCCACACAAACAATAGCCCATTTCCCTTAATCGAAAAATGAACACAGCATAAAAAATACCTAAAAAAATGTGTGAAATTTCAAATAATTCTTAATAACACACCCTTGAGACTAAAAAGCAGTTTCTTTTGAGTTAATGAGCAGAGATGGGTCTGGCTGTAAAGAGGAGGATTATTGTATTGACCTTACTGATTTTTTTAATTATTATTTTTGCAGCATTATATAAAGAGAGGGATAAGCAACATGGCTCCCAGGGTAAACTTACCAAGTCCCATGGACCTCATGAGTAACAAGTAGGTTCTAAAAATAGCTCAAATCATGGGACAAAATGATTTTTAAAATGTTTGTTTAGAAATGTATTTCAACTTAAGATAGATCACTTTTAATAAACCTTCAATTGAAATTGTATATGTTAAGTGAAGCCGATGATTTAAGTAAAATATGCTTTCTAGCCTTAATAATTCTCATAATATTAAGAGTAGGAATTTTTCCTCACCACAAACATTGACTTTTTTTCCCATCAGAAAAATCTGAAAAATATATTACGATTTGAAAAATCTTTACATTTACACTAGTCTTAAAGCTGCACAGACCAGGACACACTTGTAATCACTTTGGAAGTTTAGGGTTTGTATGATCAGTAGCTGCCGAGTGAACCATGCTAACCTTTCAATTTAGGCTGAGAGGTTTTTCCACTCTATGGGCCCAAACATGCTCACCTCCCCCATCCTAAAACGTAACTTAATTTTGTCTGTTTCTTGTGAGCTCACCTTCAGCAGCACATAAACTTTGGATAAACACTTCTCCCCCACTCCAAGATCCCACGGTCGACCAGTTACCACTCTAACAATATAGTAGGAGTTCAACCCAAGTGCACACTGCACCTAAAAACAGAGCTGCTGCTTTAAATTAGACATTTGTTCAAATAAAATTATATGGTGTTAAACTCAGGTTACGGCAATAACGTCAATTCGATTTTGTGCGGGCCAGACTATTTTAGATATAATATATAGATTTTTTTTTTAATGGATTAAAGGAACTGGATCAAAAGCCCTAAATATTCTGTTTTTTTAATAGTTCCAAAAGAATGTTTATCTGAGCTTTTTTTCCTTTGTAAGGGAAAACATCTTTTAATATTATGTTTTGCCTTTCAAAAGGAAACAATACATTTCTTATTATGTTCGATAATAAAGTGGAAAATTCAAATTTTATATATTCATTTTAGATTTTACAAAATGCTTTTTGAATTAAAATCAAAAGAAAAATTGAATTGAAATTGATTTAAAAGGGGGAAAATCAGGAAATATAATCTATAGTCTTCATTCGAATTCGATCCCAAAACAGAAAGTCAGCACTCATGATTTACTTTCTTGGGCCACAAAAAAATGATGCGGCGGGCCAGATTTGGCCCCCGGGCCGCGACTTTGACACACCAATGGCAAAATTGCATGACAACTCACGAATGGCGGAAAGATTATCTCCTCGTGTCCACTTTTTGACCTTTCACTACATTCTTTACTTCATCATGTATGCTATGCAAGCAAGACAGAGGCTTGGAAGAGCACATAAAGAATGCTGGAAAGTCCAAAAGTGCACCTCAACTTGGTGCACGCCAAGACCTCACTTCCTGTTCCACTCTCATGGATCTGTTGTTAGGGGTACCAGCTGCGTTGACTTTAAAAAAAAACACTCCCCTGGGAGAGCCCAGAATGACAGGCAAGAACTCACAAATGCAGCAGACCCCTCCCAGCTCTCATCCAATAAATCAGCAGCAGGCTGACATCATTGTTAAACAAGCTAAGCGTCTCTCTCCTCTGGACTCCGTCCGTCATGGGTGCGACAGGAAGCCTGAAGAAGAACTACAAAGTGTACACACCTTCACCACTCCATATCAATGGTGATTTTACCAAAAGACAGAAGATCGGCTAATTATCACAAGTGAACGGTCGCTAAACAATGCAATGATGTTACAACAATTGTAAATAAATATTTTTTTAAAGAAACGTACACACAAACACTGGTGTCTACTCATTTTCTTTTTATTGTACCCCATATAGCAGTTTGTCATTTATGGCCTTTTTGAAGGAGACTAGACAACATTTTAGTATTCAAACACAGAGCAGATTATATACAGGTAATATAAACACTAAAAACTGGACTACACCCCCAATGAGTTTGCTATGACTGTGCAAGATGAAGCAAAAGGAAATTATTTTTAAATATTCTTAACATTTACCAGCTAGTTGTCCACGTCACATATCTCGGAATCAATCCATTTATGTATGTTTTTCTCAGGATGGGACTAATGTCAGGTGTTGCCCCAGTTATTTTACCTCATTGGGATTAAAAGAAAGGGTATAATCAATGGTTGATCCCATTAACACAGCAGGGAAGAGGATGCCGATGTTACATCATCAAGACAGAAGATTAACTCAAACTTAACTCCGGCAACATGGACATATTCCCAGTATTTTATCAATTAAATAGAACAACCCACTCTGATCCTTGACCATAGTACTCAGGTTACCTGGAAAAATTCTCAGCCCAACTGCTAGCCACCAACGTTAAAATCTTGACAGCACATTTCAATTAATTACTCTCTTTCTAGTAATAATTCAACAAGTTTCTGAAAAAGTTGTCTGCATCCTCATTATCCCTTCAAGGTGGAATAAAAACCTCTCGATAAATGATTGAATAGAGGGGCTTCATACTCTACC
Organism: Stigmatopora nigra; assembly: GCF_051989575.1. Classification (NCBI taxonomy): domain Eukaryota; kingdom Metazoa; phylum Chordata; class Actinopteri; order Syngnathiformes; family Syngnathidae; genus Stigmatopora; species Stigmatopora nigra. The sequence goes on from NC_135514.1 coordinate 1,290,591, forward strand.
CTTTGGTTAAATGCACACAAAAACAAAAATAATTTTAAAAGATCTCTGGATGCTGATACAAGAAGGGATTGCTCCACATTTTAGCATTACCATCTTCTACTAATACTACTAATATTGTTATAGCAACACTGTACTTCATAATGTTTGGTTGGTATAATGTAATTATGTCCTGTTTGTAAATATGACAAGATGAGTTTTGCACTGAAGCTTGAAGGACATTATGAATCTAATTAAAATGTCTCTGGGGAGTTACAATAGGATATTTGTAAAATATATAACCTCTACTAGGTTGTGAACATGACAATGACCTAAATATTCAGTGAATACAACTAAATAATGAGTTAGATTTATTAAATTAAATAATCAAATAAAAATAATTATAATTACACTCATGTTAATAATAATACTAATAATCATCATCATCATTCCTACTTTATTATTGGAACAATTTAAATTATTTTTTTCTGGCAAGGGAATTGATGGATACATTGAAGACAGTATTATTGGAGAAAACATGGTGGTGGGTGGGTGGTGAGCAAAATCTACTTCACAATTCTCAAATTGGGCTCTAATACTTTGGCATTGGTCACAAGACTGCAAAAAAAGGAGAGTAGAAATTGAACTTGCACCTATTTACAAAATGAGCCAATATTGGCATCTACTAATATTAGTGTCTGGTTAGTGCTTCAGATTGCAATACACCAGGAAATCATCTTGTGTTGTTACCATTTCAGAACATTTAATGTCATTAAGCAATTACTATATAGAAAATGAACTGCATGTACAAGTAGTTTAAAAATGGGAAAATATTTCTAATCATTCTGCTGTTACTAAAGTTAAAGCTTTTCAAAACCTACTAATCCAAATTATCCCAATGTTTCTTTTTAAATATAACATATAATATATATATATATATATATATATATATATATATATATATATATATATATATATATATATATATATATATATATATATATATATATATATATATATATATATATATATATATATATATATATATATATATATATATATATATATATATATATATATATATATATATATATATATATATATATATATATTATATATAATTTTTTAATGAATGAATAGTATTATCATAATTTTTATATCAGTATAACTCAATCATTAGCTGCCCTTTGATGCACAACCACATCATCCTATCGACTGTAATTCAATACTTCACTGTCCTCTGGTTCCAAAGCGACTTCTACTTGTTTTTCCCCCAGTGTATGTGGCAATGCCTTCAGTCAATGGTTTTCAACTTGGACGAATGTTACAAATTGCTGAGGATTTGACTCTATGACTGTCATAATCTAAGCTATCTTTTTGTCATTGCACTCATATAGGAAAATCCTGTCATTCAGCTACTATAAGCAGTCCTTGGGCCCCAAAGGATGGGGTTCAGGACCCAAATTCAGTCGCAGAACTGCAAAATTGTGAGTCAACAAACTAAGGCACCCACAGTGTTGCTAACCAGGATTTGAACAGGCTGATATTTCTCAGCAAATGTGTCATTTAAATAACCTTTGCATATTCGTTCATTCATTTTCTGAACCACTTTATCCTCACAAGTGTCACAGGGGTTCTGGACCCAATCCCAGCAGATATTCGAGCATGAGGCAGGGGACAACACCCTGAATCGGTGGCCAGCGGATCGCAGAACATTTGCATAATGAGCACCAATTTTCACCAATTTTGTGTCAAACATTTACCCATAAATTCACACATATCATAAACATATAGCAATATGACAACTCACTCCTAAGAAATCTAGTGTAAATGCAGGTTTCTGCACCAGCAAGACCAGTATCAAAACACAACAAATCCAGCTATTTTTCTGGATTAGTTGCGTTTTGATGCTGGTTTTGCTGACTGCGAATCCAGTATGGTCTGTATTTCTTGGTACTGAATAGACTTCTACATGAACAATATAAAGATTTAACATAAAATATGACTTGCTTTAGATCATGAAATGCACAGCAGAGCACCCCCCCCCCCCCCCTTTCTCAGCTCTGGACAATAAGACTGCACTGTAGGTAACTGTCTCTTAAAAACAGATTAATAGGAAAAAAACGGGACTGGTTCAAAGGATGTTAGGAAAACAACTTTTAAAGAATGAACACAAAGCTAAACACTAATCAAGTTTTCCCAGCCTATAGTTAGCATGGCTATCATTAGGCTAGCTAAGTTTAAGTTCCATCAGCATCCCGCCCGGCTAGCAGTACCACTAGCCGCCGAAAAAACTACAAATTATCAATCTGCAGACAAGTCAAAGTGGGCCAAAATACTCGGCTCGTGGCTTTAATACCTTCATCTGACGTTTTGCAGGATCCTTGTGAAACGAGCAATCCTATAAGGAAGATTACTAGCATAGCGGTCCAACTCCCTTTCCATACCACAGCTCGCATCATTGCAGATGAGGGTATCAGCAGCTAAAAAAAAAAGAAGCAAAGTAGCTCGCCGAATCTTTTTTGGCTTTGAGCAACTTAATAAGCGTAAACATTAGTTTGTACTCCAAATTGGTACATGTAAGCGGCAGCTCTCCATGTTGTGCAGCTTGAGCATGCCCTAATTAAAGCCGTACGTTTCTTGTCTCCCGTGGTGCATCCACAGCAGCCCCCTTTTCCCTGCTTTCTTTTTCTTTTTTATCGGCGAGGCAGGGTCAAAGAGGGAGGTAGCTCTACCCCCAGAAAGTCATCCACATGCCCGATAAACAGCACCAACAGGCGGCCAAATCTACGCGAGGCATCGCTAACATTTAAGGAACAATGGTGCCCTCTAGTGGTTAAACAATGACTCTCATAATTTTTGCAGTGGAGATGTTTGAATATGGGGTTCTCAAATTCGTTAATTTGGGAAATTATTTCGTCTGGATTTTTTTATTTACACGAAAACACTATTTCAACCAAGGTGGGCTGACTTTTACAGCTACTGCAGTTAAAACAGGAGAAAAATATTATAAAATAAGACATATTTTGGACACTCATAATGTAAATGACTGTTGTGTGAATATGTATGTGTTTAGCCTATTACAAGGCAATACTATTTCTTAATTAAACGTTAATATTGACATTTAGCATCACTAAAGTCAACATTGAGGGATAAATACGACCTTTGCGCATGCGCATGACTAGAGTAAAAATGAGCCGTTTTGGTTTCTATTTTGTCTTTCTCGTTTTGTTAGTCAAAAGCCCGAATTTGCTTCTCTTTTTATGTTTCGCTATTTATGTTTACGTCCATTATAGAACGCGCTAAAACTCTACAAATCTAAAAGCACAACCAGCTCGTGTTAATATAATTTAAATGTATTTGACTCTCGACTCCTCGCGACCCTTGTGAGGATAAGCGGTTCAGAAAATGAATGATAGACTAACGACTGTTAAAAAAAAAGGATTTCTGTCAGGGATATTTGTCTTTGCGTAACTCGGTGTCAGATATTGCAATCGTTGGGGGAGTGAATACCCACGATAGATGCGATAAGAGGCTTTTTAAGCGGACGCAACTGTCTGCACTGCTGTCAGACTAAAGACTCCATCACAAGTAAGATCCTAAAAAGATTTTTTCTCATTCATTTGTCCTGTGAGGATTTTTAATTTTTATTTATTACTTATTATTATTATTATTATTATTATTATTTATTGATTGATTATGTGTTCGTTTTTTGTTGTTATTTGTGCACGTCCCTACTTTATTAACCTAATTTATGTTAACTATATTTATTATGTTGACGCTACTTATTTCTTGATGATTTATTTATTAATTATTGTTGTTAATGTGCACTTTGTGGTGAGGTTTTACATCACATTATACTTATATGAAGACAATTAAAAAAACATTCAATTCAATTCTATATATATATATATATATATATATATATATATATATATATATATATATATATATATATATATATATATATATATATATATATATATATATATATATATACTTTTTTTTTTTTTTTTTTTTTTTTTTTTTTCAACAATAAAAACTTTGTTGTGTCCCCCAACAGATCAGTTAATACCAATGGGACTTTCGCTATCCACGTGGCTGCACGGCAGGACAAAAAAGCCTTTGCCTTCCCTCTCTTGTTTCAGTTCTCTGGCCGTCCCCATGTCCTCTCGCCTCAAGATCATTTTAAACAACTCTCCAATTCGTCCAGGACACAGTTGCTCGCGTTGGAGCTCAGTTCACTGCTCCCCTCACTTCCTTTTGTCTGCTAACAGAGAGGAAGCAACTCGTTTACCCGTGGATTTGAGCAGCGACGGGGTAAGGGCAGAAAAGGGGATTAAAGCCGGACTTCACGTATGGGAGGTGATATGGAACCCCAAGGAGAGAGGCAGTCATGCAGTCTTGGGATTCTCCAGGCAAAACTGTCCTCTGCAGGCCCCAGGATACAATGCACTGCTGGGGTCAGATTCCCAGTCTTGGGGATGGGAACTCCAAAGCAATCATCTCTGGCATAATGGACAAAGTCAAGGAACATACCCAGAAAAGAGTTGGAAATATTACAGTAAAGAAGTCACGTCAAGCAGAGATACGCCAAATATACCGCTTACCATCCCTGAGTGCACCCTCATGGTCTTGGATGCAGACGCAGGTACTATTGGATTCGTGGTCGACGGTCACTTTCTGGGTGTCGCCTTCAAAGACCTCCCCCGCGGCGTGGAGCTGTTCCCAGCAGTGAGCAGCGTAAGGGGAGGAGCCTGCATACGACTACGATACCTGAACGGAGCCATTTGTGAGTGCTTTTTGTTGGTGGATTTTTGGACTGTCATAATTAATATATTTTGTTATTTCGTTGTCTTTTCAGCTGAACCCCCAGCCTTGATGGCTCTGTGTGGACTCATTATACGCCATCATGTAGGCCTGCAAAGGCAAAACCACATGGACAAGCTGTGTCTCCCACCAACTCTGCAGCACTACCTTCTTTCCCGTCAATAGTTTACATTTTCCTTATACTTTTACAACACTGGACATTATTATTTATGCTTTTTTTGTGAATAATGGTTTGACTTCTGTGGGTAGGAAACAATCCATTCCCATTTATGATGGTTCTGTTTGTTTTTATACTTCATACCGAATAAATGAAACCCAAACGTTGCAATATTTTGTCACTGCCTGAACTGTTATATTTTGATATGTCCTAAAAGAGGAATCAGAAAAATGTACAAGGCATAACAATAAATCTGTTTGTTAACCCAAAAAGTTGCTGTGTCATTTGCCATATCACTGACACTTTTGACTTTTATAATAATGTTTTAAAACAGAGATTATAATTTAAAGTACTAACTTAAAATGTCACTTGGGCGACTAAACCAACTGTGTTCTAATGAATAACAGTGTATATACTATAATTGCAAATTGGGGATTTTAAACAAACTGCAACATTTTATTTTTGACACATTCTAAAACAAATGTGATTTGAAATATAACCTGATTAATGACAATTCCCACTTCTGTTATTGTTAATTTAACAGGAAACAAGTTATTGCTGTGTCCCCTCCTGGAACTGGTAAAAGGCGGGCATTCCCTGTAGCATATTTGAATGTTAGCACTTAGCCAAATTTTAGCTCTAGCTCTTACTTCAACATTACCTTGTTTATGTTGACATTATTTGGAAAGTAAACAGCGTAAGTTGTTATATGTGTGTGCTCTGAAAGTATTTTGATTCCGGCTAAATTTATTTTTGAAGGAAATTATTTCGCAAACTAGCGCCTAGCTAAGACAATTTTCAACGTTTGTTTATATTCAAATTCAATGGCGGCTATGGAAGAACATGGAGGAGCAATGGCTACCAATTTGGCTTTCGCACAAGAAGAAGAAGAAGAGGAAGATCCAAATGAGGTTTTAAGAATCAAATCTTAAAATTAACATATAGCTTTACTTAACCGCACTTCACTCTATCTGCTTATTCTAGATTTTATTGAGCGTTTTAGCAGAACATGGCCAAGTGGGTCTCTGCTTTTATGACAGCAAAGACTCGTCGGTTCACTACATGTTAGATACGCCAGATAATGACGAGCTACATCTGCTGGCCAGAGGTAATCATGACTATTGTTTAAAATCTTTATTCATTCACATCAATGAAAGGTCATGAGAGGTCAGTCCACCTGTGTGGAGTTTGCATGTCCTCCCTGGGCCTGCGTGGGTTTTCTCCGGGTACTTTGGTAATAAAGCGGTTCTCTTGTTCTTATCACCCCTCTACAATTGTTTAGTCATTCAGGAGATTTATCCTCAAGTGATTATCACCAGTGCAAAACAAGAGCGCTGCATGACCCGATTCCTGCTCAATCTGGGTGAGTTCAAAAAGTATTTTGGCAAATACGTACTTGATGATCATACGTCATGATATTGACATGGTGTACTGGCCAAGCACTATCTAGATCAAGGAGAACAATATGTGGATCAGTTGAACATGGCATTGGGAACTAGCAACAGTGATAAAGGATAAGAAATGACCATGTACAACATCTTGTAAGACTTTGTACTCATTATTTTTGTCAATTTTTTTTCTCAGGTTCAAATCCAGAGTACAAACCAGAGGTGGTAATTTATCCATATCTGGATTTTGGTAAGAAGGCCTTAAAAATATATGAAGAATTACCTAATATATCTGGACTTAGTCATACCCAAGATTTGTTTATTTTTTATTTTCATCATAACACTGTGTGAAGAACTTTAAGTACTAATACTAGTACTAATAAACCTACGTAGTGGGTACAAATGTGTTTTGTGCATCATTTATGGCTACAATTTAGTACTTTATGGACATAATTTACATTTTGTCTGCATGCCTCAGTTGCTTTATATATATTACGATTTAAATTTCCACTTTAATGTGACAGGTCTGGAACTTGGTAAAATGAGGCTGCTTTCGGCCCATCTGCCTTTCCTGCCCTCTTCCATCTCTGAGAGAGACAAGATGGCTTATCTCTCCTCCTGTATCTCCTTTGACTCACCCCTAATGGTGAGACAGTTGGTTAGGCTCCATGCCAGCTAATTAAGTGCTAATTATGCAACTTTTATGTATTTTGGTGTGTGTGGGTGTATGTGTGTGTGTTTGTATTGGACATAGCTGAGGACAGTGGGCGCTCTTCTCAAATGTTTGGACAGGAGGAGAGTGGGGGTTCAGCTGGAAGACACCAGTGTTGCCGTTCCTATCCTGAACTTCAGTTCCTACACACTGTAAAGAACATCTATATTAGCACAAACATAACATTTCATTTTCTATGATGGCTATTAATAATATTGTTTTCCAATATAGTAAGGGTGTGGTGTACATTGATAAGGAAGCATTCAGGTAAGTTGGCTATTTTAGGTTTAGAGTAGTGAGGCCATGCATCAGCTGAAAAATAATCACCACTTAATGATTATTTTGAACACCAAAATCAAAAATCTTGGCTAGCAAAATCTAGGCTTCACTATCAAGAGCCATCTAAAAAGCACATTTGCAAAGGACATGTTTTTTTCATGTATTATGAAATATTAGGGCCAATCAATCAATAATTTCAGTTCATTTCTTCCATTAAAAAATGTGCAGTTCTTATTAGACACAGTTCATTAGTTAACAAACAAGCTCCCAACAATTTCCCTAGGCAGTATCAAAGATGATTATTCAGTATGTTGCAGCGTCTTTGCAAATCATTACAACTCCAGAATTGTTATGCGTGGTCACTCCACATGGTTATGTACATGTTAAGCATTGATTAATTAAACGTCTTATTTCTCAGGGTTCTGCAGATTTTCAAATCAGAATATCACCCATCAGTGTATAAGCTTCATTCGGGTGAAAAAGAAGGACTCAGTCTTTATGGTACAATTGGAAAGCAACCCCATTGACTAAACATCTTCTCTGGGCTTGTATTTTAACACTGAATTCTCTGCAGGAATACTCAATTGCTGCAGTTGCAGGTTTGGATCCAAACTGCTACGGTAAGAAAGTCCAATCTCGCTGACATTGGCAGCTTGAAATGTTTAAATATGATGTAGGTGCACCTTATGCACAATTTAAATGACTGACAGAGATGACAGAACTTAACATGAAACTGTATTTTGCAATAATATTTTATGAGATGGGCTCTTGCACAGTGTTTTAGTATTTAGTTTTTTTCAGTATTTAGATTTTAGTTGCAATTTGTAGTCTGACAATGTGACTTTTTATCCAATTTATAATACTCTGGAATTATGATGCCCTTCTTGGCCCCAGTCAGTGGTTCCTGCGACCAACTTTGGACCTCGCCGTGTTACTCAGGAGGCAGCAAGTGATCCGTTTCTTCACGTCACCTCGAAATTCAGACTCACTGAACACTTTGAGGACGTCACTACGTAACATCAGAAACATCCCAGTACTTTTGATCCAAATCTTCTCCTGTTGCTTCATCCATAGCTCCGTTGCATCATAAAACCTATCCGTGTTTTGCAGACTCTTCTTCGCAGAATGTCTCTTGCACAAACCAAAGTCACTGATTGGCAGGGTATCTTCAAAGTAAATTGACTTTCTACATCCCATTCATGCGATTGCATTTCAGTGCCGTATTGCCTGAAGCTGGTTGTCTATTTCAGACAGTGTACAATGCGGTGTGTATCCGAGACACAGTACGCCACTTTCCTCGATCCATTCATCTTTTCCGGGAAATCAGTGAAGGCTTCACTGATGACCTCCAACACGTTGCCTCTCTAATCAGCCGCGTGGTACTAGATGTGACCTCTATTGGTTAAAGTTGCCAGTAGACACACATGTCATCTTAATCCCTGTTGTTGCTGACATACAGGTGGACTTTGAAAGCAGTGTAGCCGAGAAGCGCTTCACCGTCAAACCAAATGTACATGAGGAAATTGATGAAAGTGAGTGTATTTTAAATGGCATTACCCTTATCTACCTTCTAATTTAGTGTTCCCCAAACTTTATTTATTGTACCATGGCACACATTTTGTAAAGTCACTCAACTATTGGTCAATCCCATTGGATGAATTAATAACTAATTCATTAATAGGAGCATTAATAGGTCTGTTAACGCAATAACTTGAAAATAAGTATTATTATTATTAATATTATAGTTCTCCCTTTTACTTTTGCTATTGTTGTTATTGTAGTCTGCCAAAAACTGAAGTAATTTTGATCTTATTTCCAAAAAGTGTTTTTTTTAGATGAACACAAGAATATATTGTAACATACAGATGGCAGGTGGACATACAGATTTAATTGTACTTTCTAGTGAAAGTGCATTTACATGTTCTTACTGTCTTTATTTGCCATTGGCATGGTTATATAAAAAAAGACAAATCGCAAAAAGTGTGCCTAATAATCGCCAAACTGTGCTGTGGGAGAGGAACTATGCTAAAAGCTTTGTTGCTTTTCACTGTCAGAGAAACGGCGTCTGGTGGGTTTATCTGGCTTCCTGACAAATATTGCAAGAGAAGAACTAGACCAACTGGATGAGAGAATTCCCTCTTGCTCCGTCATCTACATCCCACTGGTGTTGTTTACTTTCTCCATTTACTGTGCTTCAGATGTGCTTTTTCATTTTGCCACTGATGCATTTGGCATAATTGACTGAATATGCAAACATATTGAGACCAATACATTCTCTCATTCCAGATCGGGTTCCTTCTCTGTGTACCCCGACAGCCTGATATGGTGGTAAAAGAGGACTTTGAGTTGCAGGGGCTTGAGTTTATGGTGTGTTCAGTAACTTGTTGCATTGCGTTGACATTGATTGATATTCCAAACCATTTTAAGACTGAGTGCTGGCAGTGAATGAGCTAACACTTTCGACACCATGTTTATAGTGTTTATAGGTGACAAACAATTCCTCGATTAAAGAAAAGGGATAATGCATCAATTTTGCAGATGATACTCGTTTAAGAAGAGGCTGAGTTCCTTTATTGTGATTTTATGTTACTCATGTTTGTGGGATGTGTGCTAGTTTCTCTCAGATAATCGCCTGCACTACCGAACCCAGAGGACCAAGGATCTTGACAATCTCTTAGGAGATTTGCACTGCGAAATTAGAGGTTAATGTCTCCTAAAAACACACATAAAAACATTGGTTAAAATGTAAAATCAATAAAATCTCTCATTTTTTCAGACATGGAAACTGCAGTCATGACTGAACTGCAGGACGCCATTCTGGAGAGAAGCGCTGTTCTCTATAAGGTTGCTGTGCACCATGTTTCATGATTCCTACCCCTTGAACGAAGTTGAATTTTGTTTTAATATTGTTGTTTTAAGTATAAAACAAAAAACAGTTCACCATCACATATTCTTCACATTTTGAAGGTTCTGGACCTAGCCGCCCAACTGGACTGTCTGTTGGCGTTGAGCAAAGCTTCCCAAGAGTACGGCTACACCTCCCCCAAGCTAGTCAGTCACAAGACAATATTGATCGATCAGGGCAGGTTGGCAACTGCGACACAAAAATACAAGATTTGAATAGTCATTGCCATGTTACAGTATTGCTGGTATTTTACACCTCAGACACCCACTTTTCGAGGTTTGTTCTCTTATGTTCGTGGCCAACTCATTTGAGAGTTTGGATTCACACGGGCGGCTCAAGATCATCACTGGGCCCAATTCCTCTGGGAAGAGCATCTACCTTAAGCAGGTAGGTTTATAACAGATTCTGGTATTTAGAATCAACTTTATTTATTTTACTTCCACTTTCAGAAAACCCATATTATCAGGTATATAATAGTTTTATCCATACTTTTTCAAAGATTTTTAACTATTTTGTTGGGACTTTTATTTTCCCTTTGGTCATTAGGTTGCCCTGATTGTGTTCATGGCTCTCATTGGCTCCAACGTGCCAGCTAAGCATGCAGAAATTGGCCCAGTGGATGCAATATTCACCTGCATGCCGGGCAGAGAATCTGTGTCTCTGGGCCTCAGCACCTTTATGACTGACCTAAAGCAGGTTCGTATACACACTTGTATAAACCTAAAGTGTGCACACACTCACAATGTTGTGCTGTGTCTGAGTAATGAGTCATATTAATTCCAGCATGACTGTCAACTAGCTGCAAACACACATGATAAGAAATTAATGCTATTCTTTTTCCTTTTCCAGATGTCCCAGACAATCAACAGCAGCACAGGCAATTCATTAATACTCATCGATGAATTTGGAAAAGGGACAAACACTGTGAGAGAAAATATATTAATTTCTACCCATGCAGAGGGCCAAAAAAAATCTGGATTCTTTATGAATGTATATATATATATATATATATATATATATATATATATATATATATATATATATATATATATATATATATATATATATATATATATATATATATATATATATATATATATATATATATATATATATATATATATATATATATATATATATATATATATATATATATATATATATATATATATATATATATATATATATATATATATATATATATATATATATATATATATATATATATATATATATATATATATATATATCTATATATATCTATATATATATATATATATATATCTATATATATATATATACATACATATATATATATATATATATATACATACATATATATATATATATATATATATATATATATATATATATATATATATATATATATATATATATATATATATATATATATATATATATATATATATATATATATATATATATATATATATATATATATATATATATATATATATATATATATATATATATATATATATATATATATATATATATATATATATATATATATATATATATATATATATATATATATATATATATATATATATATATATATATATATATATATATATATATATATATATATATATATATATATATATATATATATAAAAACAATATGTCTTTTCCTGTGTCTGCATTCTCACCCTCTTGCTATTGTGACAATGAAATTTCCCAAATACGGCATGAATGAAGTCATCTAAACTAATCTAATCTAAAACTCTTGGCCCCGCAATGACAACATTAAAGGCTATATTTTGTAAATTAAATTAGATTAGAACATGATGTCAGCCCATATTCAGGAAATTTCTTGGTTGCAGTAGCAAGACAGACACAGAACACACAAGACATTGTAGACCTAGTTCAAAAATGGATTTTAACAAGCAAATTTGCTTTCGAGCATTGGCGACTTTATTGAAATCACTGCTACAAAGAAGAGAACAAGGCTTAACACTTGATAAAATATTTATTAACAAAATATTTATGAGCATACACATATGGTGTCCTAAAAGCAGAGATTGACTGTATATTTATCTGCATCAACATGCGCAGGAAGCAGTTTGTTTTGCCTCAAAGGCAAAACAAATAAGATATTTACCACTTTATTAGCGGCAAGGGCGAAAATGGCAGCATTCCCAATCTCGGAGGACACATTTAAACCGGAATTTTTTCACATCTAAACGACTCCAGACTTTTTATTGGACATTTTGGACATGTCTACACTCACTGTTGTCAAAGACGTGAGTGACTAAGCTATTTCTAGAAAGTCAAACAGGAGATAAAAAAGGGGTAATGGTGATAAATCACAATTTTCTTGTGTTGGCAATGCGACATTTAATTAATTTGGATAGTGCAACGTGGCAAACACTCAAGGCTTTGTGCGACAATTTCAACTTTAGACTTACTATTAATTCTAATAATGTCTCTCTTCCAGGTAGATGGCTTGTCTTTGCTGGCAGCAATCATCTCACACTGGCTGAAAAAAGCTGCTACAGATGTTCCTCATGTCTTGCTGGCCACAAACTTTCACAGCTTGCTGCAGCTGGGTCTATTACCCACATCCAGCATGCTTTCTCTTCTGGTACCGGCAGATGCTCTCACTGCAATATTTAAATGGCAGCCTAAGGCATTTGAGTGCCGGAAAAGGTTTTATGGGACCAGAGTAATCTGCTGCAGACCTTTGTGGAGAACAGAAGAACCCATTAATTGTGACTCATGATTGGTTTCATCCAACAAGGACTGCATTGGTGTAATGTTTGTGTTCCAGACTCTGGAGACTGCAGTCGATGGTGAGGAATTGGTTTTCCTTTATCAATTGAAGCCGGGCATCTGCAAGTCCAGCTATGCTGCCAATGTGGCAAGACTGGCCGGTCTGCCCGACAACATTGTCCAGAGAGGGATAGATGTGTCTGAACTCTATAGAACAGGACAATCCATCCTACGTGTTGACCATGTTTCATCAGATGAAAAGGCAGATAGGTTGGTTCATTCGTCAATCAAATCCATTTTGTACGAGACGTTCACTTCTGTCTTTTACAGATACAAGACTTTGGTGGAGAAATTTATGAGCCTGGATCTAGACGATGACAATCTGGACCTGGAAAGCTTCATGAAAGAGCAGGTTCTGCCCTCTGCTGGTAACCCTCAGAATATCTGAATTGTCACCAATTTTGGTTGGGGCAAGAATTTGAAAGTGACTGCCTGTTTTTCTTCCATGATAAAAATGTCGAATTTGTTGTATTGCACACTTAGCACACGTTTTACCACTTGATTTTTTTTTTGTTATTCTCTAAAGTTCTCGGTTGTTAATGTTATTGCTCATCCACTAGTTCTATCCCATGAAGCGTAATAGTAGTTGATCTAATCTGTCATGCAATTCTACAAACAAGTAAAAACCCAGCTACACTGCTGTAAAAATCACCCAAATATTCAACCTGTTAATCTGTTTTATTGATTAATGTTCCATCTTCCCATACTATTGTCTATCACTTAGTATGGCCCCTGATTCGAGAAGGATCCCCACAACTATTTAGTGGTTGTCAATTAAATGAAGACAAATATTTTTGACAAAATTCTATTTGTTGTGTATCAGGCTATGGAATAAATGTATGCCACTGATGAATTGTCAGCTTCTACATGTGGGTGTTTTTGTACCTCCAACCCTATATTGGCAGCACACAGAATGAATAATTGTTGGCTTCTCAATGTGTTGATCCCGCTAAAGTACACCAGGATGTCAGGAACGCTACAGTGATGCATAAAAGTGTGTCAAGCTTAGGTTTGAATGCAATGTTACAGAAGGGGGTGTCACAGCAGTGTTTGGTCATGACAAAGATGCTGTTGTTGAAAAGGAATTCCACGGTGGTCTCCACATTACACTCCTCTGGGTTCACGCAGCCGAGTGTCTTGACATCCAAGGCATCACCTGAAGGAGAATTGGTGATGAACATGAATTCTGTGATTTATCAGCTCAAGTCCATATAACTTTGAAAATGTACGGGATAGATGCTTCTGTTCAAATGATTGGCGACACCCAGATAATTTTGTGTTTTCTATTAAGTCAGACATTTGTTTATTCAAAGGATTTGCTAAATAAATGAGACATATCATCAAAATATTGCTGTCATTAGAAATTTTCTATTACTGGTAATAATCATCAGAACACATAGAATGCCAAAATTCCGCAGTGCTGTAATTGTGGCAAATGCATTTGTAGGAGCCTTTTGGATGGAAAGAGACATAAATTTAAACATATTTTGAAATGTTAATCCTTGAGAGCCATACTCCAAATTTGAAAGTCAACATACATGATAATGGTCCTGGAGGGCCGCTCCGGGTGCAGCTTTTTGTTCCACAAACACTTTAAACAACAGATTTTGTGCTGAAATGAGAAGCACCTGACTGCAATCCACTGATTGCACTTGTAACATACCACATTAGTGGAAAGGGATCACACTTTCCGAGATCGAGGATTCAATCCCCTGACCCTCCTGGGTGGAATTTCTCTTGGTTTCCCCGGCTTCCTCCCACATTCCCGAAACACTCATGGCAGGCTGTTTGAATACTCTAATGGTCCCTATGTATGAGTTTGAGCTTCAATGATTATTCGTCTGGTGCCGTGCAATCGCCTGGCAACCAAAACAGGGTGTCTACTCTCCGCCTACTCTCCACACTTGACTTGGACAGAATCCAAGACGGTAAGTAAGATGAATCATCATTTTGGTGGTCAAGTAACATTGCATTTGTAAAATATACGTACTCCAACCCCTTTCCATAGAAGGCATCACGACACCCACGCAACTCACCTGCCTTCCCACGGCCCGTGAAGCATCGTTCCCCGAGGCTGCAGTTGGTTTCCGTGGTGTAGCAGGCGTCCCAGAATCCCAGGTCACAACGAAAACACTGCAGTGGTTCCTCCTCTTCTATAAACCCTGCCGCCTTCCCCGGTTGCTCTTGTTCTTCACCTGATCCCACACAGGTATTGTTTACTCATAATCACTCCCACATAAAAACATCCATGTCGAACACACTTCATTATGCACTTTGCAATAAAAAGTACTACAAGACTAATATAAAAAAAATACAATCAATTTTTATATATGTCAAATACAAGCAAATCTGAATTTCTTTGTCTTTGTTTACTTACTTAGATTTATTTAACAATACATTTCTATTCTATGTTATACTATATGTCTCTGGTTTTTCTCCAGTTTTTTTCCTCGAAAAAATTATGTCCGCCATTTCAAAAAATGGTGGTTTTACAATAATACGTATTTTATTTAACATTTTCACTAAAAGTATCTAAACATAAAGCCGGTTCCGAATACCATTCATTGGTTGTTTCAAAGCTTTATGATATTCTGTTTTAGGACAACAAGCCAAAAACTGTCAATGAGTTTAGTATTTTTGTTTTTGTTTTTTTTAACATCCCAAAGATATTTTGTTTATTCAGCAACAGTCTGGAATTTGTTTGGGTGATTTGTATTGTTTGGGGATAGCTTTGGGACTCAGAGCGGCATCCTGTTCTAATAAATAGACAGATGTTGGCACAACACAAAAAAGAGCTGGCATGATTTAATAAGCTCTTAGTCCTCCAAGAATGCACAAGATAATAGAAATGCTGTCATGCATTTGTTACAAAAGTTTAAGGCTCAAATATTTTTCAATTACATTTATTGGCACTATGTGTGAGTGTCAAAGAAAAAAGCAACCAGGACCAATTTTGGTAACTTTGGTCCTATGCTTAAAAATGTTGTTTTGTTTGATATCAAAAGGAGATTCCTGGTAGCTATAAAAATGATAAAATAACTTTTGCTCTCAAATTAGCGTAACAGTATTTTATGCTGTAATGATCAAATATCCCTGCTTTAAATAAAATGTTAAACTCTGTTGCTCAGTGCTCTTTTATACGATGCTATTCTTTGTGAGATTGTGTATTGATGAGGATGATGTAGAGCCCATTTAATGCCTGCTTAAGATTAAACAATGAAATCCCGTGAACTCTTCAGCCAGGTTTATCCCATTAGATGGAGAAAGCTCTAACTTACACTAAGCAGACACAATTACTACACTCATTGTTAAGCATTTGCTATTTACCTTCAAACTTTAATGTACTGTAGCTCTGCTGATATGTTTCAGATTACAACTCCCAACTCTCCTATAGATTGAGTACTTTTCTTTTAGATGAGATTATATTAGATAACTTTATTCATCCCCTATTCGGGAAATTTCATTGTCACATTAGCAAGAGGGTGAGAATAAACACACAGGAAAATACTTTTTAGACATTAATAAATAAATATATTAATAAATAAATTAACACATAAATACATATTCGTTTTGCTGTAAAAAAATACATATTATATATATATATATATATATATATATATATATATATATATATATATATATATATATATATATATATATATATATATATATATATATATATATATATATATATATATATATATATATATATATATATATATATATATATATATATATATATATATATATATATATATATATATATATATATATATATATATATATATATATATATATATATATATATATACATACGGTTGGTCTTTTTTTATTCATTTTAATGGACGATTTTATTGAGGAACCTGATTTTCTTCAACATAAATTAAAAATCTAAAAGCTTTTTCTTTCTTAACACATTAAAATGACCTTAAAATGCAAACCAGTTGCTTCACTTATGTGAATGAATGCCAAATGACATTTTATAAATCAATAAATAGAAATAGCTGACTTAGGGTTTTTGCTGAATTGTTTATTTTCAGGTGTAATCTTACCTCGAGCACAAACGAGCATCATAAAAGCCAAAGCAAAGAACGTTATTCCTTTCATTGTCATCGCAATCATTTTCATGTTCTTTCCACCGAGAGTGCTGTAAAGTAGTCCGTGAGGTTCTAAATTGGATTAGTCAATGATGCATCCGCTGTTCCACATTTGATCAGCCCTTACCAGGTGCTGTATACCTTCAAAAAAACAACCTGTCCAACAAGTTATTGTCCTAAATCCTGTGGGAGAATTTTGCCTTCAATTAAAATGTGATAATATGCTCTATTATTTTTTCTTTTCATCATTTTCAACACGTGTGACAGAATGGAGAAGTGTCTGCAAAGGGTGAGAATTATGGCAATGCTTATCCCTCATTGCACCAAATTGTTCTTTTTGTAGGCGAATTGAAATGGACATTTTCCAGCCGGTTGCTTCTCGCCATCACGCTGTTTTTCACACTTCATGTGTCTGTTTCAGAGCAGCAAAACTGCATGTGTCCTGAGTCAGCAACGTTCATTTAAGAGGCTTACAACCTACTGCCCGTCTGCTCAGATACATATTAACGCATACACACGCTGATATGCGCACCCGGAGGTGGAGGTCTGATTTTAGTATTCACAATGCAGCCTTCAATTGCAATGCTGGGATTATATAACTGGCTTGTGGGGTTGTTGGCATCATGTGTTTGGAACTCTACACAAAAAAATGATGCGCTGTCATTGTTTTGTTTGCATTAATCTCCTTCTTTTTGAGAATCCATTTTGGAGAAATCATGTTTCACATTTAAATATGTTGGTTAGAGTTCAAACATTTTTAGGGCAAGTGACTAGTAGATTAAAATATAATGTAACGTAACTATATAGTGAGTATTCATTCATTTTCTGTACTGCTTTTCCTCCCCCACACAAGGGTTACGGGGGTTGCTGGATATTTTAGTGAAATATAGTGTAAAGCCTCTTTATTTGCTTTACTCGTGATTTTTTTGGTTCATTTTAGCTGATATTGGATCAAATATTGATTTTTGTTTCTACTACTGACTTGTACTACAAATAATGATAATAATAATCGGATATAGGCTTTGTCATCATCATTGACTGGACAAAAGCCTAATTGTCATCATACCCAGAAACTGCATATGACGAAATAGTAGTGCTTTTCCATAAGGTGGGTTTTTCTGGAAAAGACCCAAATAAGTGATAATGTCGGACTCGTAATTTGGCATTCTGCCGTGATGGATACTGTCTTTTACTTACCTTCAGTCATCTATTTCATATTACCTCACCCCAAAGTTATTACACAGAAGGGATTGTGTGTCGTGTTACCGCAAGTTTAGAGTCCTGATGGATGTGGGAAAAAAACTGTCCTTAAGCCAATTTGTCCGTACTTCGTGAGACCTATAGCGCCTGCCAGAGGGCAACAGCTGGAATATATTGTGACCAGGGTGGTATGGGTCTCTGATCAAATATTTGAGCTATGGCATATATTTGTTCAAGAATCATCTTCATTAGAATATAGATTGTTCTGAATTAATGTAGTGCTTCATTTCCTGTGAGAAAAATCAAGCAAGTTGTTAGTGAAGTGTTAACTTAAGCTGTCTGGAATGTGTCATTTTTCTGAGCAACTCGTGCGAAGGAGGCTGGCAGCTTGTTGCAAGACGCAGTCGCACTATCGCCAACTTTGTGCTGCCGCAGAATCCGCACTTCTTAGCACACAGCCTTCCCACACAGAAGCCTCCGTCGTGTGCTGGGGGGGATGGAGAGATGCAAATGACGTTTATACACTTCAGCAGTGAGAAAATGTTGAGTGAGCCTAAAGCAACTATTAAACCTCAAGCCTCACTCAGAAAGCAGAGGGATAAAGCTGTTTACCTACTGGATTTTTAAATAAAGCATTGGATTGAGCTGATTTAGGGATGAAAAAGGTCAAAATGCGGGTAGATTCAAGCGCTCTTCACTCTTGCTTTGTCAGGGAAAAGTCAATACCCCCATTGGAATTTCCTCCCCTTTTAAATCCAATTTTTTTTCTACCCGAACTCTGATTGAAGTTCTTTAACAAAAACAGAAAGCTGTTCAAGGATATGTGGATTTGAACAGAATGAAAAGTCTTGTCGACATTTATGTAGTGAGAGAATTGTGATCCTCGCGTAGCATCACTGGGCCAAAAAAACCTTTCCCTGGATGAAGACTAGATTATGGAATGAGTGAGATAACGACTTATTTGGCACCTAATCTTTCTCATCCTCTTAAAAAGAACTTCTCTACGGGAAAATCCAGAGCAGACGGTAAAGTAAATGTGCATCTTGCGACATAAAATACATTTCTGAAAAACTCCAAGGCCTAACACAGTCTGATTGGAAGAAGCTTGAAGGGTGTTGGGTGCCTTTAAAAGTATTTTTTTTCTTCTACTTTGATATTAAGAATTTTGTCAACATGTTATGCTGTGTTGTTTAGGCCATTTGTATCTGAATAACTGTTGATTGGCTGGCCACCAATTCAGGGCTGGGATAGGCTCCAGCACCCCCGCGAACCTAATGAGTATACGTAAAGTGGTTCAGAAAATGAGATGAGATACTTATAAGTGTTCATTTGATTGATTCCATAATCATTTGGTACAGATTTTTGAAAAATGCAAAAAGTTAAATAAAATTAAATACTAAATGAAATATTTAAACTGACACATTACATTAAATAAGGCACCTGTGAAAACTAAATTCTATTCATTGAGCTAAAGTAGCACTATTGGTTTTCAAATGAAAAGTAGTATTACAACGATAATTTTTTTGGAAAACTAAAACTGCCCCACAACAATGCTTAAGTCAAATTATATAAACAAATATAGTTTTTATTTTCAGCTTCTTTGTTATGTGAATTTAGTCTGGTGTGTCTTTTACTCAGGTTCGCTTATTCTCAGAAAAATATGTTGTATTGCAGTATAAATCTGTTGGCGCTTAAAAATGGCATCATGTAAAATATCATTGAAATGATAATATATATACAGTATTCGTTCTTTTATTTGGGATGTATAGCATTTGCCACAAACTCTTCTGAATGTAAAAACCACTGAACAATCATGCCAATGACAAATAACATTTGTTTCTGGCATATCCGTTAAATTAGTATTAGATAAGTGTTAGACGGCTCATTTACAGAGGACATCAAACATGCTATGATTGTTTACTTTCCACTGGAAAACTCTCAGATCTAACCTGGTAAGTTCCACGTGGCACCCGTCTGACTTCCCGGAGGTCTGGAATGTGCCATTAGAGACTTCACCTCTTTGTGGTGCATTTACAAGACAAACATCAGTTCCTGGACTGTGTTGTTTGGTGGTTCCAAGTCCTCAGACGCTGTGAAAATGTTTAATGTTCTGGAACTGCAGGGCCAATCCACGGGTGAATGTTACTCTCCCTCGACTCATCGGGGAAGGCGGAGGAGTCAGGGACGGATGGGCCGGGGGCTGACGAGTCAAGACTTGGCTCCTGGTGATGCAGAACCTGAGCCAGAAGTATTTCTCCCCCCTCACTTTCAGCCATGTCCTCTATTTCTAAATGATGCATGGGTGATTTGTTCACGTCCTCAAAGTTCTGGCAGGCAAAATTAAGCGGAGAAGGGAAGAGACTCCAGTCCTGATTGGAAAGAGGGTAGGTAAAGAAATCCAGATCCTCATCTTTAATCTCCCACTGTTCCTCACTACTAAAACTGGTCCGCTCTGGCGAGTCCTCCCAGCCGAGGTCCTCCTTTAAGTTCTCAAAATCGTCGCACATCTGCAGCCGGTGCACCTCCTGGTCGCGGTTCTCGTAGAGTAGTGTGGCGGCGCATATGAAGATGAATAGGCCGACGCCCATCACCACAGGTCCGGCTAGTTTCATCTTATCCACGTGGCCGGACCCGCGACCGCCCGTGGGCCTGGGTGGCGCCGAAACGTACCCCGCCACGGCCACGCTCATCCCAGCTAGCACCACCACGACTCCCACCATTAGCCACGCGCCCGGGGCCGAGCGCAGGTGAAGCGGGGTCCGGGTGGCATCGTCCTTTTTCAGGGGGCATCCTGGTAGGCAGGCGGGGGACGAGTGGGAGGAGAAGGGACTGCTGACAGGACTACTGGCCGCTGTCATAGTCTTGATTGAAGCTGTGAGATAAAAGTGTGCAGAGTTAGTCAAGAGCGGGTAATGCGGGTTTTGGACCGGACACAACGGGAAATAACTGCTTTAGTAGGACATGTGGCTGACGTAATGATCCTGACGCAGAATCCTTGTTTTTGAAGGAACAAGGGTGCTCCTTTGTAGAAGTAGATTTTGTGAAACTAAGCAAAATGGAGATCAGGGTATGGAGATTTTACCGGAGGAGAATGGTGAGCTGGTGATTAGCATATCTACCATGGACTTGCAAGAGTCTTTTCCAGTCTTCTGATGAGGAGATTCATCCTGTGCTTGTGTGGGTTTCCTCTGGATTTTTTATGCAATCCCAAAACATTCATTTTGGGTTCTTTGAATTTTGAAATCTGTGTCAGTGTCACTTCAAATGGAATTGAATGCTTTTATGGTGTCATCTCATCCCATTTTCTGAACAGCTTTATGCTCACTGAGGTCGTGGGGGGTGCTGGAGCCTGTCCCAGTTGACTTCGGCCCAGAGGCGGGGGACACCCTGAATTGGTGGCCAGCCAATTACAGGGCACAAGGAGACAAATAACCATTCACGCTCAGAATCATACCTAGGGGCAATTTAGAGTGTCCAATCAGCCTACCATGCATGTTTTTGGAATGTGGGAGGAAACTGGAGTACCCAAAGAAAACCCCCCAGGCCCGAGGAGAACATACAAACTCCACACATATGGACCAACCTGGATTTGACACTGGGAACAAGGTGATGAATCAGACTGGACACACATAAAACCGTTTTTTTCCCTTCATTTTAAATGGTTCTGATGTCCATGGAGGCGATCAATAAAAGTAGTTGCTAGAAATGCATGCCAGACAGAAAATTTTTATTATCTTCCACTGGAAGACAGAAGGCACTTAATTAAGCAGTATATGATTTTTTTTTATTTAGGAGAGTGCCATGAGATTTTTTTGGCATGTAAAAAAATCTGTGCCTGCCCCACCATCTGCAATTCATTCATAAATATCTACCCATTGGCTGTCTAATATTTAAGAAAAAGAAGAGGATAATTTCTGGCCATTCATTGCAATCTGTTGCCTCATTCTTGGTAAAGATTCCCTCATTTAGAAATAGCTATTACTTTTAATGTAGTTTTACCAACAGACATGTTCCCAATTTTGTTAAGACATCAACTTTCCCATTGGATTTTTTCCAGTTAATCATGTTTCGCAGTCATCCGAAGTAAATACCGTCATTTCTAGCTCACTTTACATAATTTGACCCCCTTTCAGGGACTGTCACTTTACCACGGTCATTTCCTAGTCATCATTTATCCCCAAGCAGGAGAACATTTAATGAGTGTGTTCGTCAAGGGCACATAAAGTGGGATCGTGATGCTGCCATCAAAGTGCTCTCGGCAGTGTAGCACCATTTCTGGCTGCACTGCAGTTGTTCAGAGGGAGAAAAAAGGATACAATAGGAAAAAAAATGAAATAAAGACCACTTGCCTTGTTTTGTTCCTCAGCTCCACTCATGGTCCACACTCAACAAGCATCAGTTGTCTCTTGCAGTTCCAATATCCTCTTTTTTGGAATTTCATGCTCTTATTTAGACTTTCTCCCTTTCCCCACTACTACTTGCTGCACGTTCCACACAAGCTGAAGTGAAGCTCCTTTTTTCCAAATTCCAGGACGTAAGAGGGTTGTTATGAAATTGCTGCAAAGCGACTCTGCCTCTCTTCGCTCTGTGTGCAAGTGAGAGTGTGTGTTAGTGTGTGTTAGTGTGTGTGTGTGTGTGTGGAGGAGGGGGCGTGGGAATCACAGGCAGTCCCACGGTGAGTTGTGTTATTCTTGGTGGGTGACACATTCATCCTGATGTAAAAAATTCAGACTTTGGCATACCAAAAAAAAAAAAAAAAAAATGCCAAAATCAAAAGTTCAACTTACATCATTATTTTATTCCAGTCTTTATTGAGTCAAGGCATTTTTTTTTACATGAAAAGAAATATGTCAAGGCAAAGCACCAAGCAGAAATGTAAGAAATGAAATATACTTGAATATGTTTGATCTTGAATCTGTTCATATTTAATGAGGAAATGCAATTTTTGAAGAAATTGCAGGGGATTGTTTTGATGGTGGGTGGTAAACAGTTGGTTTTAGGACATTTTTGTTTTGGTCACCAGTAATGTGAATAGGGTGGATTTCTATTCTAATGCGTTGAATTATAATTGTAAATTATTGTGAATTATTTTAATTGATGTGATTAGGAAGAGAAGAAAACATTGTATGTTAACGAGGAACAATTTTTGATAGGAAATAATGACCACCATTGGAGATTTTTGGTGGTCTTCCCCCCAAAAAACAGTCACCTCTCCACTGACCCACAAACATAATTCTAATCATTTTACAATATAAATTGATAACTCATAATATAAGTCTATGCACATCATTAAACAAAATTTGTGTATCTCAAACCACATGTAAATCATAAAAACGTGCTTTTGTGTGAATAACCGACCTAAAAACAAATAAATAGATAGATAAATTAATTGGACGTTTATCGTTGTTAGTGGTAAGTGGAAAATATGCTGAAATTAATAAAGGACCACGTCAAATGCAGCTGTAGAGAAAGCAAGCAGATGTTATGTACATAATGTTGATGATGATCATTAGAATCGAGGAATCGAGAGCGAGTTCTAAAGCAATGCAACAACAATAACAGATCAATAGGTGGCGATAATGCGCAAATACCAATTGTAATGCGACCGTAGAGTGAACGAATTGATCTGCGCATGTGCGGAAGGTATTTGGAATATATTGGCGCCTTTGTTTTTGTCTTTATGACGAGCAATGTTAGCAGACGCCTTATTCTTTGAAATCAAAACAACAACACCATCTAGTTACCATTATTCGAATGGATTGCGATAAAACGCATGCGTTTATTCCGCAGCCCTAGAGTCAAACGCCGGATCACTACTTCTTTGTGCTCACAGGGTGCGTAAAAAAATGGAACAGAGAGCTCGAATTGTGGTTAGTAAACGTATATTTCTTGATACTTTCGTGTTTGTTTTTAAGCCCCGTTATAAATACATAGGATAATTTTGCAGCAAAATATTTCTCTCCTTGTCTTCAGCGCCGGATAGCTAGGAAGAGGCTTTGTTATCTGACTTCCAAACAAGAGTAAGTAGTTAGTTAGATGTAGATCTGACTCCTGACTAGATGTAGATGATTATTTTATAGGCAACGTACTAAATCTAAAATTGTTTCTAGTGTACCTAAAGAAGAATTACGTGGTAATTTGTCATTGGGAAGCGTCGACCGGGTGTTCGATGATTTAGGTAAGTTTTTTTAATTGAAAAAAAGAAAACAGCATTTTTTTTCATTGACAATCGAAATGACATTTCTTAACTGAAAGAGTACTTAATCAACAGTCCAAAACCAGTGGGGTTGCTTCAATTGGGTTTATGTTGGAAGAATTCCAGTCCAGATTTTTGACAACATTCTGTTTAAACAACTCTCAAACACATATTAAAAGTCACAAACTTGATTTATTTTTCAATCTAAGTGGTGTCAGTATTATTATCTGATTCTCCATTGATATTTTATTTTACATTTGTTTTTAATAGATTTCACGGAATACACCCCCACACCTCTTCAATTCTCAGACTCGGACACTGAGGAAATCCAGGAGGTGCAACATTCTTCACCACTGGATCTAGCACTGGATCTATCGGATAAAAGTGCAATGGTAATCAGGAAACCCTAATACAAATTGATAACTTATATTTCAAAACTTTAAGAAGACAAGGCTGTCATAACGTTAAAAAAAATCGTACTGAGTCTGTCCCTTTAAATGTTTTCCTCTGTATTGCTGTAGGCTTCCAAGGAGGATGTCGACAGAGGTAAAATGCATGCGCACAATAAAATCCTGCTAAAATATACAGATCCACACATGAAAGTTTAAAAAAAAAATTGAAAACTCTTCTTTAAAACCAGTGCAGACTTCCAGCCCACTAGTCGAAAACAGTGATGGGATTTCTGCACAGCTCGTGACAAACGAGGTAGCCAAAAGCCTGTCTCCAATCCTTAACGACCCTCAACAAGAAAATAACACCGCAAGGAATCAGACAGACTATAACATGTAAGAATTTTTTGACGCTATTTGACTGGCATGTCCGTTCTGGACGTCTAGCATTGTCAATGACAGGTAATAAGATAATACGATGTCTTGCAGATGCGATGACACGGAATCCAGCCCGAGCAAGACTGTCCCGGGAAGTCCCGCTTCGGGTCATAAGACCTGGCTGGCGTCTCCTATGTACGTCCTGTAATGCATTTAACTCATTGACTGCCAAACATGGCGACAGATATACAAATTATGTATTGGTCGTAATTGGCATTATTATTCGCTCGGGCGTTCTTTTATACTTTATTTGATTTTGTCGTCTTTGAATGACTGAAAGATGACTTTGGTTTTCCGTCATCATAGTCCATCAGCAGAACCTGGACCTAGCATTTCCACTTCACAGAAGGGCGTTAACGTGGAGTCCACCGCCAAGAGCTTGCCGTGTCCCATAAAAAGAGACGTCGGTGCATTCCTGCGGAAATTTCTTGACTCTCGACAACCCCAAGTCATTCCGTGAGTTGAATTGGCATTTCCCTGAGGAAACCACTGAAGTCTTCAAAGGGAAGAAAAAAACCCCAAAACTAGCCGTTTCAAATAAATCTTTTTTTTTCTTCTCCAGGACAACGCCGCCACCCGTGAAAATAGCCGAACCCCCTCCCGAGTTAGAAGACGATTTCCAGATTCTGGAAGAAGAG
Source organism: Stigmatopora nigra (assembly GCF_051989575.1). Lineage (NCBI taxonomy): Eukaryota > Metazoa > Chordata > Actinopteri > Syngnathiformes > Syngnathidae > Stigmatopora > Stigmatopora nigra. The sequence continues at coordinate 1,316,592 of NC_135514.1, forward strand.
GTGCCTATTTTCTTTTCCCTCTCCTCTAGATCTGGACTTAAACGGCAAATTAGCAAAACGCCCCTCAATGGCAGAGGCAGCTCGATGGACAAAGCCTTGAAGGACAGATGCCAGGACATGCAGGCGTCCAACCAAGAGCAGACACTCTGCAAAGAGGCAAATAAAAGCCCGCGAGCGCATCTTGATGGCCCCGACAATGAGAACCAACAGCGTCCACGCGAGATTGTTAACAAGGAACTGAAAGAGGCAGTTGGCAGCCAAACGAATGAACAGAAAGGGACAAAGAAGCTTCCAAAAAAGAGTAAAGACAATAAAAAGAGCAGCAGTTGGGAAGCAAAATCGAAAGGAATTAAGATACGGGATCAGAAACCCCGCAGTCAGGAGCCTACTAAACATGGCGCCTCTCCTTCAGGTAACCCCATTTTGTTTCAATGACTCTTTCAGTGGAGTAGTTTACTTGTTTATGACATGCTGGTCACATTTATAGCATGAGAACAGATGTGGTCAGCTTGAAATGGCGCAATGAAAAAGCGGATTTTTCTGCCCGGTCACTAATGTATTTTTGGTCCCACAGTTAACGACATCAAGAAATACAAATCTGAGAAGGATTTGGCGCCCGAAACAACCGATCAATACCCTGAATCCTCTCCTAGCCAGCTCTCCCACTTGGAAGATTGTCGAATACTGGGGAAAAGGAAAAGAAAACCGCCCGGCGAGTGGTGGGTGAGATGCCCTCAGAATGTGGCGAAAGACAATGCACCCAGTGTCAAAAAGCCCAAAGCGAACCCCAAAGAAACGCCCAAGGCTAAGAAAGCGCCCAAAAGCACAATAAAAAAGGAGGCCAGATTGACGGCCCAGATGAAAACCCCAGCCAATGATAGGAACACGCATGAAGCGGAACAAATGGAAGGTCAAGATTCTGCTCCTTGCCTTTTCAGTCCTGATATCATGGAAAAAGAACCCAGCCACAAAGCAGGTATAATATGCTCTTCCGTATTAAATTGAATGCTTTTATTGTCATGATACAAGTATGATGAGATTTATAGCTTCTCCATGCAGTGCACAAATAACAACAACAAACAGATAGGTCATGAGGAGTCAACAACATAAATAAGTAGGGAAGTGCACAAATGACAACAAAGAATAATAATAATTATAAATATATATAAATATACATAAGTAGTTGGGTACAAAAACAACACACTGATAAATTAATATGTAACCAATGTATAGGTAGTCAACATAAATATTCAACAATAGGTAAGTAGTCAACATAATAAATATTCAACAATAAGTGAGTAGTCAACATAAGTATTCTAAAACAAATAAGTAGTCAACATAATAAATATTCAACAATAAGTAAGTAGTCAACATAATAAATATTCAACAATAAGTAAGTAGTCAACATAAGTATTCTAAAACAAATAAGTAGTCAACATAATAAATATTCAACAATAAGTAAGGAGTCAACATAAGTATCCTAAAACAAATAAGTAGTCAACATAATAAATATTCAACAATAAGTAAGTAGTCAACATAAGTATCCTAAAACAAATAAGTAGTCAACATAAGTATTCTAAAACAAATAAGTAGTCAACATGAATAAGTGCTCACATAAATAAGTACTAAGTAAAAAAAGTGACTAAAGTGATGCACAATTTTACTGATTAATACCGCGATTTTTCAATTTGATACCCAATTTTCTTCAAATCGAACTTCAGTGCAAAAATTAGTAGTCATACAATATTTCAAAACATGGAGTTGCATGCTCAAACATATTCGCCTTATCTATTGCTGTCAATTGCAGCAGTTATTCCATTTAAGGACAGCTGGAAGCAACTAGTAAAGTGACATTTGTTTTGCCCCCCCTCGTCTAGCATCCCAACGTGCTGGCAAGAAAAGAGTATCCATTCAGCCTGCCCCGACCAGTTCCACAGGAGGCTGGCTATTAGACAAACGGCGAAGCAGCTTCCCCAGCGAATGCCACGCCCCCGCCCGCACGCCTAAGGACGCGCCAGCTGCGCCCCGTCCCAGTCCGAGTACCAAAAAGGCCAAATTAGTGAAGGAAACCAAAGCCAAACGAAGCAGAGCGCCGCGAAAATCAGCCAAGAGTGTGGATGGTGTCAAGCGGACGATACCCGTCAACTGGGACGCCGCCCAAGGCGACGGAGTGGCGGTGCAAGTCACCCCACGCGACATTACCTGCCCTTCGGAGGAGATGTAAGGAAAACACACTAGATGTATTTGGGAAAATTTTGTCTCACCTTTATCCTTTTTTGTAGATTTCGTAGCGGTCTGGCGCACTTGATTGACCTGGAATGTCACGATGAGGATGAGGACGAAAGTAAGTCCGTTCTCAGAGCAACAGAGTGACTGATTAGAGTGGTGATGGTGAGTGTTTTGTCGCCAGACCTTCCCTCGACGAGAGACCTTCATGCCGAGCTCTCTGTCGCCGATCTGTGCGCGGCACCCCTCAAGCCGTGCAGCCTGCGGGCTATTGACAAGGCCAACTTGGCGGCGTGGCTCCAGTTTCTTTTTCCCACTACGGTAAAAGGAAACGATAACCAGGGTAAAAGTCCGAACAGCGCTCGGGGAAGTTTGAAAATCCATTCAGGTAACCGGGGCTTTTTTCCACTGGCTAGATTTGGCCGTCATCACCCCAGACCACTTTGACTGGTACTTCCACAAACGGCGAGTCATCGGCATCGCCGAGGATATGCACGACAGGAACAGATCCCTTGGGAAAATACTGCTGGGCTCCTTTATGAAGAAACCTCTTTGGGTGGACCACAGCGCCAACACGGTCAGAATCTTCATATTTTGACTTTTTTTTTTAGCAGTACTTTATATGTAAATTCAAATTTGTTCCACGGTCCTCACACAACTACCTACTAAAGCCTTTAAAATTGGTCAGTTTTCCAATTTTGTATGAATTTTCTGTGCATGTATGTATAAATATAGATAGATATATAAATATATATATATATATATATATATATATATATATATATATATGAATACGGTTTGGCTGTAAGATATTTCAGTTACAATATCTCCAGATAGAGTAAAATTAGTAAAAGAATAGTTGTAGTAGTAGTAGTAGTAGTAGTAGTAATAGTGGTAGTAGTTTTTTTGTAGTAGTAGTAGTAATAGTGGTAGTAGTTTTTTGTAGTAGTAGTAGTAGCAGTAATAGTAGTAGTAGTAGCAGTAATAGTAGTAGTAGTAGCAGTAATAGTAGTAGTAGTTTTTTGGAGTAGTAGTTTGTTTGTAGTACTAGTAGTATTAAGAGGAGAGTGTTATACATCCACGAGATAGAGCTGTGCTAAAGGAAATTTCATACTCACTATACTTATTCTAATTCTGACTTGCGCGGAAATTTAACTGGCGTCACCAGCGCCGGAATGAAACTCGGGGACTCCATTAGGAATTCAAAAGGGTGCAACTATTTGAGGTTTCCAAGAAAACATGCTCACAAACATGTCTTTTGGTTGCTTCTCAAGGTTTTTTTCCTGCTAACAAGCTCGGTTAAGGTCAACATGGACTGCAATGAGTACAGCGTGCACGCGGGCAATTTCTTCATGGTCCCTTGTGGTAAGTAGCGGTGGGCAAAGCGTTACTGTGGTGGTCAATCGGATTGCTCACATTGTCATCTGGCCTTTCCTTCTTCTGCCCAATGGAAACAGGCCACGCCTACAGCATCCAGAACCTAGCACCGCAGCCGGCAGTCCTCTGCTTTAACAGGACACTCAGCGAGACGCCCGACTGAGGCGTTGGACCTTGACAGTGGCTTCATGAAGGGAGCTCAATGAACTCGACCTTTTGGGCTGTGCGGCGCATTGACTGTTAGGTTTTTTTTCTCCTGGGTTGCAAAAGATTCCCCTGTTTAGTTTTTACCAAATTGTATTTAAATAGTAAATAAAGCGTCGATTTAAGGCAGCCCAGCGGTTGAGTGGTTATCATACTGGCATAAGAGTTTTAGGATCCTGGGTTTATATCCAGGTTTGTCCATCTGTGGGGACTTTGCATGTTCTCCCTGGGCCTGCATGGGTTTCCTCTGGGCACTCCAGTTTCCTCTCACATTCCCAGAACATGCATGGTAGGCTGATTGGACACTCTAAATTGCCCCTAGGTAAAGTTGATGCCACCTCTCCACCTTTTGATTTAGAGCTCTTAATTTTTTTTAAAGCTGTACTATGACATTTTACATTTTAAGCAAGTATGTATAGGACAATTGACTAGTTTGTCTTTTGACATTGATGTAAATAATTATATTCTATTTTCTTTTTTTTCTAATTGTACAATTCAATAAATGCTGATAAAAAAAGAAGGCAGTAAGTGTTCAACTCATTTATTCCATAAACTCCTCAGAGCCCAGACAGCCAGCGTACCATTAAGCGTTCAAGCCATAAATATAAAGCTGTTTGCATATAAACACTCACTGATGTACACATTCGAGGCCTTGAAAAGACTTGTTTTGGTGGGAGTAAATCCCCGTATAACTATTATATTTACAATGAGCAGAAGGTTTTTTTTTTTTTAAACATTCATGTGCCATCAAAACAATGAGAAACAAGGATTTATCTGGGCATTTTCAAACAGTACAACTTCCAATGAAGGTGCCTGATGATGTTCACTCACCCGATTTGACTGCGGGCAGACGTGGGCTCGATTCCCATTGGTGGCGGGCGGTATGATTGCTGGCTTCAGTAAGCCTTGAAAATATGAATGAACAACATCCACAGCACCTTATGTACAGAGTTATAAACAAATGGACCCCTTAACTTTATAATAAAAAATATAAAGTCCGAATTTAAGAGGGGCGTGGCAAGCTGGAAAGACAAAAGTTCCGTTTTGAATCCACCATCCGCCTCTTCAAAAAAACGTGGTTACTCCTCATCGGTACTCTTGAACATGAGGATGGAGTTGTAAATCTTAAGGGCGGGGCCCAACTTGATGGACAGGATCTTGACAATGTCCGATTGGGTGAGCAGCAGAAAGGCCTCTCCGTCGATTTGCTGGAAAAGTGAAGAAAAAAAAGCCCTGGAGCGTTGCTGCCCAACTCAACAAAGCGTATTTGTGGAGAACCTTACCTCCGTTTTAAAAGTTGCGGCGTGTTCTTTGCACCCGGGGAGCCCTTTAACAAATGTGACCACCTGGTGGAGAGACCGTGAAAAGTGAAAATGGTGAGGTCGCGCCGGCCCCACCCCCAGTCGGCGTTTTAAAGTGTCACATCACCTCTTCCGTGCTCCACCCGGCCACCCTCTTGGCACTGAGACCCAGGACTTCGGGCAGCAGCTGACAGTGTTTGTCCCAGCACAGCGCCACACGGTGGTGGGGCGAGGCGGAATGCCCTGGGGAGAACACCGACTCGTGGAGGGCTTTCTGGAGGGAGACGCCGTCGGAGGAACCTGCCGAGGGAGTGGCGTGACATCACATTCGTTCAAAATATGTAGAAATAATGATTAAAAATGAACTTTTTTCATTTTACTTTGGATGGCGATTTACTTCATTTCTTTGTAAATATGACATTAGGCATATGACAGACTGATGATTAAATTGGGAAAGGGAGAAGGTGGACCATAACCTCAGTGCATTTGATATTCAATATTTCATATTTGATTCATTTATCGTGAACTTCATTGTAAAAATGACAATATTGAGTTCAGTCACGCACCTTTGCCGTCAGCAGCCTCTTCTTTCACGTAGTGCATTTTGAGATATTTGGGAACAGGCGCAATCCTGAAGCAACAAAAGGTTACAATTTAGAACTAATTTTGCGTTTTATTTTATTTTTTTGTGTGTGTGAAGTGATTTTTTTTCTAACCGTTTGAGTCTGGTTCCATTCTGTTGCTGCTCGCCGGCTCCTCCTATCGGTTCTATCGGACCGCTGTGTGCCGGGAGCTCCGTCTCCGCCTCTGCTGGTTTCCTAGCAACAAACGAACGACTGTAAGGTGACTGAAGAACGCGTTAGCGTTTTGTGTTCACGTCGAACCTGGCGGGGACGCTGTCGGCCGACTCTGTTCGGTCCGGTGTGGCCACGGTTTGCGTCGCAGCAAGCGTGTTGGGTTCAGGGCGACGCCCTCGGGGGAGCGGGCCCCCCAGAGTTAGAGGTTTCTCGCCGCCCAGGCGGTCGGGGAGCAAGCTGTCTTTGTTCATATTCATTTCAGAGTAAGGACAGCTCACCTGACTGCACAGAAAACATCATTTGAGAGGGAATGATCCAAAAGGACGGGGGAAAAAAAACGGGAGAGTAAACTCACGTGTAATGCGTCCCGTAACGAGGTCCCCTTATGTGGCCTATGCCGTTGCATCCTGCGGTGGGGCATCCCTGTCCTGGAGGACTTGCCTCATTAATACCTGGGAGCACACAAACGAGGTCACAAGTTGAGAAATAAAAAGTAAAAGAATGTTGTTATATCCATAAAAAAACTGTGTCAAGTGTCTCACTGTTGGGGTGCTGGAGGGAGTGTCCCGTTTTTTGACACCAGCCTAAGGGGTGCAGGTCGGGGCAGTCGGTCTCCACCCAGAAGTCGTATTCGGGACTCCAGGCGTCAAAGTGGATCTTTGATGAAAGGAAGCTTTAAGTTTTTAACTCAAGGCCTGGTTAATTTGCGTCTGTTTTGTATACCTTGAGTCGGTGGTCGTCAAAGTCTGCGATGGTGGCGACACGGATAAGCATGGGGTTCCTTCTGTCCACGGCTTCCACCTTCATCCCCACCTGGAAGCCATGTGGAGGTCTCTGCAAGATGATAAGGTAGCATAGATAGAATAGTTACTGATCCTCTGCTACACATTCACTCCAAGTACATTCATGTGAGGTATTATCATTTTGTTATTTAAAAAATATATATAGTTTATCGATATTTATCCATATATTTATATATTATTAATGATTTATATATTTATTTAAAGATTTTTTTATATGTATTAACCTCTTTACTTTATTTTCTGAACTATGAAGCACAACTAAAAGACTTCAATTTCTTTCTCTGTTTTTGTGCAACTTACCGGTTTAAAGGCCCGAGCGGGAGCGGCCTGCGTTCCCGTCACTTCCAGATATTTCTCCCAGGAGAAACTCTTAGGTTGCTTATATTCTGTTGGTGGCATATGAGAAAATTACCAGAGTTTGATTTTTTTTTTTTTAAACCATTGAAATTTTATTACAGATTTTTTCCAGCAATAATAAAATAGACAGAAAAAAATCCTGCCATTTAACACTGACTCAAGGTCAAGAAGTGAAATCAGTGATGCAGAATTACTTGTTGTAGCTTTACTTCCAAGCCAATTCTTGTGAACTTAGTATCCACATGCATTTGTAATATTTTTAGAGTCTAAAATAAATCAAATATACATATATATTTTTGGGATATGCTAAATGACACCCAATGGGCCAATGCAAAAAGAACTTTGATTCAAAGTGTGGCCAGATTATGAATGATTAGTGCAACACTGGTGTCTTACCAGCCGGTGTAGTTAGAGTGAGCTCGGCTTCTTCGCAGTAGCCGACCGGGTGAATGTACGGACTGCTGGCATCGCACCTTCAAACACAACAGCATATATAGATATTTGAAAAAGGGAATACGTGAAAGTGTCTCTGCCATTTGGGCTCACCAGTAATCATACGTGTCGTCCCAGTTGTCAAAGTGAATGAGAAGCCTGTTGTCCACCACGGCAGCGATGGTGGCCACACAGATGAGCGACGGGTTCTTCCTATCCACCGCCTCCAGCTTCATGCCCGCCCGAAATCCGGATGGAGTCACAGACTGAAAATAGGATTGGCCCAGGGTGAAATCGTCTGATTTTTTTTCCTTCATTTTTTTTTTTTTAAATGCTGACGTCTCTTGATACTCACCGTGTTGAGGCTCCTAAAAAGGTGCTTCGGGGCCAGCTGACCTCTGCAGTTCTTAACGTACATGCTCCAGTTGAATTCTCCATCCTTGCAACCTACCAGTCAAATGCATGTCAAATCAAGCCACAATTCACACATGTGAGATTGTAAACAGTGTGTATCAGGTTACCTTTGGGCAACAATAGCTTGTGGCCATTTTTCTCACACCAGCCTGCCGGTTTCAAATCCCACGAGTCGGCGTTGGCCCAGAAGTCGTAGCACTCGGGGTAGCCATCAAAGTGAAGCCTGACTCGATAGCCTTGGATCTGTCGATTTCATGCTCACATCAACAATTCCCAAAGTAGCAAATGAGTCTTAAGACAGCATCAGGTGTTCGGATTCCCCTTAAACGCTTCAAAACTTAAGTATTTTTCACTAGGAACCATTTGTGCGTATTTTTTATGAGGCAGGAAGAAAAATTAACTCAGAGCTTTATAAGCCTGGCGGGTTGCCAGGCTTCTCTTGCCTCTCCCGCCAAGTACAACCGAAAGTATGAAGTGTACTATAAAAAGTTACATAGATTTCAACAGGGAAAATGACATTAATTTTGAACTGAACAGACATCACACTAAGTGAATATTTTAGTAACATGACCACAGATCCTCAATATTTTGGTATAATGACATTTTTGTGGTAATTTTTTTTGCCCAGGCTCAACAAATGACTTCCGCCTTACCTCTGCTGCGGTGAGCACACAAAAGAGGGACGGGTGGCACGGGTCCAGTCCCTCCAGCTTCATCCCCACCTTAAAACTGTTCCGGCTTTGAGGAAACGACTGATGCTGTGGGGCCAAGACAAAGGGATTGGTCGGCGGCCCAAGTAAGTTGAGCACTTATATATAAAGATGAGGGAGGTTTACCTCCTTGAAAAGTTTAACTGGGGCGGCAATGGCTCGCTCCTCTTCCAGGTAGGCCGGCCAGCTCCATGCCCGCTTTTTATTCTGTGGCGCTGTAGCTGAAGACAGAGCAAAGAAATTCAATTGAAATAAGTGGAATTTAATTTTATTATTAGTTATTTTATAATCATTTTTTTTAATAATCACACTTTAAATTAATAAAATGTTAATTAAAAACAACATTCAGACTCAACTACCCTGCAAATTTGAGTTGAATAGACTAAACACCGATATCAATTTACCACATAATTCCATTTCGGACGACATTAAATTATAGCAACATTAAAACTATTATCCCAAAACACCAACAGATAATTTCATGAATATCATTTTTAGACTCTCCCTCTTCACCCGACATACCAATTTTGGCTATCTTGGCTCCTCTCCTGCCTTTGGTAGTCTTGGCTTTCTCCTAGCGAAATTACAAAGACAAAAAGGGTAAGAATGATGTCGTTTTTTGTTTTAATTTTATTTTTTACATGCAGATAGACTCCATACCTCAGCTTCCTCGTGGTTTTCATCCTCCTCGTCACCAGAATCCATGAAGATTTTCCTCTTTTTACGCACACGCTTACCCAAGATCTCGCTTTCGGTTGTCAGACAATCTCGGGTTTCCCCGGGCGATGACCTTGAGATTAAAAAAAGAACAGAAAATTCAAAGAAAAAATTGAAACCGCTGAAAATAATGAATACACTAAAAGTATAAATGTGATTTGTACCTGCCACTAGAAGGCTGTGCACAGTTAGGACTGCAAAACTTTCCTTGTATGAGGGCGTCCCGAGGCACGTGACCACCACAGGTTCTGCATTGAGTCAGCTCTCCACTGGGAGCAACTTCCCCACTAGGACCAACTTCCACGCTCGGACCGACTTCCACTTTGGGACTTTCCAATGTTGGGGTCTCCTCCAAAGACAAGACAACCGGAGCAGGGGCTGCGAAAAGAACGCGGCAAGGAATGGGTAATGCTCACAGAGTGAGGCTGTATTTGACTCCATCCAAATCAGAGTACCTTTTGCCTGAGACGACGTGGCTGGAATGTTACTTGTCGGTGGCGGTTCTTTTTCTGTTTGTGACTGGCATTCTGGAGGAGGAGTAGGACTTTGAGATGAAACCGGTTCCAAGGCGTCCCGTTTAGGTGGCGGCTGATGCCCTTTAACGTCGACATCAGTCACAATCTCAAGGGTGCCGAACTCTGTCATGCGAAACTAAGAAAAGAAAACAATTCCGATTAGTAATTTGAATGGATTCTTCCAACATGAAATAGTGGAGTAAAACTTAATCAAATTAATTATTTCCCAGAAGTCGGCAAAATAGACATTTTCTGACATTTTTAAAAGCCAGGTACCTAATTTACCCCGTCTTTCTCCATTTAATTATTTTTATGCTAAAGTATGTTGTTTTTTTTTGCTTTCTGACAAATAAAAAAATGCCCTCCCTAAAATGCAACTTATACTTCAATGCGCCTTTTATGTACTTTTTTCCTCTTTATTGTTCAATAATTGGCTGGTGTGACTTATAGGCCAAAATTTATGGTACATACTTTAATACTTTTTGCAAATGTCTCTCACTCTCTAATTTATATTAGGGTCTGTCTTTTGCTTGGACTGATTTCCAAATAGCCAAATACTGTCCAAATCAAAATCCAATAGGCCAATGTGCAGTCCCCAAAAGAAAAATGAATTATTCATTTAAATACAGAATGAGATCCATCTCTCCAGTCACCAAATATTTCAGACATCTTGTAATTCAAAGAGCCTAAAATGTTTTTTTAGATGTTACCCATATTTGACAAGTAGTCCTGAATATAAATGTGATCAAATTAATTAGTTGTACCCTGATGTCACTTCCTGGCAACGTAGCAATACCATCCTTCCAGTCCAGTGCACCCATCATGTCAAACTCGGCACCTTGTGAGGGACCATCGTTGGGTGGAGTGTCAGCCATTCCAGATCTGAGAATGATTGCAGGAAAAACATATTAGATATTCGTTTTTAAAAAGTCTGCCCATATGCAATAATACACAGCTCATCCTTTACGATGTGCATTTCTTATAACCACCGACTTGATAGTCTGTGTCCGCATTGGCTTCCAATCCAAACGCTACCGGCACTTGTAAACAGCGATTTTAAACATCACCGCTAGATGGCGACTGTGTGTTGGCTCGCAGGGATCCACCATGCATTTGGATTCCCCTCAAAACACTCACTAATAAGACTCTTTTTGATGGCAAAATAACGGGGAATTGTGTTGACAAAGCGACCCTTAGGGGCAAAGCAACTCCCTGTTTATTGGCAAGCACAAGAAAACGGCTACCGACTTAGAGTTATGCACATAATTTCCTCTTTTCTCCGTTTTAACAGTATTTCTTAAAGACTGCCTTTTGCCTTCGCGTAAACAAGCGACGGCACGGTTTGTTTAACACTTTCCGTAAGAACGCTGCTTTCCACGCCGGCAGGCTCAACTTGTCATCGTTTTAATCCAATTTCGATTGCGATATAACGTTTTAGTCCTGACGCAGTGTCAAGGTTGGGAATAAGATGATGTTTTGGTGCAGTTTAAGGGCCGTATTGTGGGGAAAAGTAACTAACACGGCCAGGCCGATGCTTGGGGGTTTAAGTTTGACTTTGTAGACGGCATCTTGAGATTTTTTTTTGTTGGGGAAATTCTGCCACAAATAAAAGTGGAGGCAAGAGCGCCCCGTGATTAGCATTCGTATTGGTACAAAATGGCGGAGAAGCGGGGGGTCGGGGGAGAGGGGAGGCCAACCAACACGTTTTAAACTATGTCAATTCCTCAAGTTATGCCATGAAACAACACACACGAGCCGGGTGGGTGGGTCGAACAAGGACCGATCTTGGCCTGGTAATTTTCCGGTGGCTTGTTTAGCGTCGTTCCGCTTATTTTATTCACTTTGTTGTCACGGAATGTCAGCGGCAGCTTGGCTAGCTTAGCGCCGACACAAAGCTAAGCTGTCAGCTAGCTACGCTCTGACTAGCATTAGCATCGGCATTGGCTGCAGCCATCTAAGGGCGAGCCGTAATAAAGAAGTTTCCCGGTTAATAACAATTGCAAAATCACCGTAGCACCTATTACACATAAGCATTTAGAATGATAATTACGCTGTGGAAGTGGCATCATATTCGACATGTTACCTGATTAAATTCTTCAATAGAAACTTGAAAAACGATTTATTCTCACCGTTTCATAAACCGGAGTGGTTAAAATGACGCCCGCGGGGTGAAATAACACAGGATCTTATTTAAACAAGCGGATCATAACTTACAAATAATCACCAGACGTGAAGCTTTTGTGTTTTAAACAAAAATGTGGAACTCACCTCGTTTCTCTTTTAACTCTTATTTGGAGCTGGGGACGCTGCGCATGCGCGGAAGATGCGCTGCTCTGACAAGTTTGTCCTGGAGGAGGAAAAAAAGTTCACTTTACGATCGCTGGTCAATAGAACACACGCGCACTTTTCCACCCGCTTTGACCGCTGAGCGCTCGTGACACAACCCGCCGAGGAGACACTTTGACCGGCGTCGTTCCTCACAAGCAACCGGTCGACCAGAGCGAGCTGCTGTCGGTTGCTTATTCACATTATCTGCCGTTAACACTAGGTTAACGACAGTTCCCTCGTATATTATTCGCCATCACCTCTACATTATTGCCACTGATTGTACGATCATGCATTGGAATCTGACCTTTTGATGCAGCTATAGCTCTCTTGGTTATTGTCTTTTAGCTACGCGTGGACGGCACATGTGTGCGCTGCGATGGATGCGTGTGTATATAAAAAGCGGGTGCAACGTGATTATGTATTGTGTTCATTTTTATACCATACATATGTTTTTCCTCAAAAGAAAGAAAAGTAATGAATGAAATATGGTCGTGTAATTCTTACGCAACGCATCCAGGTCGAAACGCAACCCGAGTGCAGCTACTAGCTTTCGCTTAGGGTCCAACTATGTCTTAAATGGAAAGAAAACACCCAAAGGCTTTTATTTTGGTTCAGTTTACTTAAAAACAGGTTTCAAACCACCCCAAACGTCCCCGTTTAATCACACGGTTGTGCATAATGGCCGCAGATGACAACGATGCGCTTTAGCCTCTAGCATCGCAGTGATTAGTTCATATGCTCAAAAAACACACGTCACGTTGTTTTGTGTTTTATTCGCCGTGTGTTGGGGTCTCAAGGGGGGACTTTGACAGAACAAAGGCCGATACTGCTATTTCTGGTGTGGGGTGAGTTCATTTAAGAACAGTGGGGAGAAGCGGACCGCTCTCGTTCGATACTGACAATTATTGGCCGCTAGATGGCGACCGAGAACTATAGAGTAGCATTTGATCTCGTTAGCTTTTGACCATTTTTGGCCGCTAGATGGCGCAGAGAACCACAGAGTAGGGTTGGGGATGAGGAGGATTGGTGGGGATGAGGAGTGGGTGGATTAGCAACATTGTGTCGACGCGAGGACACCATGAGATGGCATTCAAAAACAAAGCGGTCGATTCGAAGGTAAAACAAACTCTGCATGCCAGCATTTTTTCTATTACATCGGATCATTATTCGGAAAAAACGCTTGTCAAGACTCGGGCTTGTTCAATCTATTGTGACGGGGAGAGGTCGGTGTCAGCCCTCCTTGTATGGATTGGACGTAATAAACTGTCATTGGCATCCAACAAGATCTTTGTAGTGACTGATACTTGTCAATGTATGTAAAATGCTGGATGAATATGAACTTGTGTCCTGGGTTTAGTTGCAGCCCTCTCGACAATCTGTTATGATTTGATTTTATGTGCATTTAATTTGTAGATGCGGCACTAAAGGGGGTCACATATCAAAATAAGTTTCCTCCTTTCAATTTGAATACATTACTGCTGTATATTAACTGAGCAACATCTTCTTTTCAACCCTAACAGATCATATTGTTCAACCTCCTGCTGTGCCTACTCATCTTCTACGCTCTCTTTTACATGATTGGCAGTGTTTGTTTCGGTGCTTTCGGGTAAGAAATACTGATGTGACTATAAATGAAGGAATTGTATTATTGTATTACATATTATATTACATGGCAGTCTATCTCATCTACCATATATGCTACCATAATTAACAAAGTTCAAAATGCAGTCCGGGGATGAGTGGTTAGTGTATCGGCCTCACAGGTCTGGGGTCCTGGGTTCAAATCCAGGTCACGTCCACCTGTGTGAAGTTTGCATGTTCTCCCTGGGCCTGCGTGGGTTTTCTCCGGGTACTCCGATTTCCTCTAACATTCCAAAAATATGCATGGTAGACTGATTGGATGCTCTAAATTGCCCCCAGGTGTGGATGTGAGTGTGAATTGGCCCGTAGTCAGCTGGGATAGGCTTCAGCACCCCCCGCAATCCAATTGAGAATTTGTAAAGCGGTTCTGAAAATGAATGAATGAATAATCCAGTTTAAACTCAATGCAGGTTGGATAACTTTGATGGCCGAATACCTTTTGACTTCAAAACAAATCTGAAGGACTCCACCTCAAAGTACCTTGGTGAGCACATTGAAGACATTGTGATGACAAAGGACTGACTGGTATGTCTGCTCATGTCTTTCTTTCCTCTTGGTCAGTCAACTTGCTGTCCTTGGAGTTCACTTACTTCTTCTGTGGCTTGCTGTTTGCTGCCGTTGTGAAGAAACGGGTGTGGGACTATGCCTTCACTGTCACACTTTTACATATATTCATCACCAGCATTGGTGAGTCACAAGATAAGAATCGGGTTAACAAAAGACCGGGTATTTGAAATGTTTTTTATTGAATTCATTGGATGACAAAAAATGGAGGACTAAAAATGATATTTAATTTAGTATATTTCACATTGCAGTGATGCTGGAGTTTCCCCTAACATGGCAGTGGTGGTTGGCTTTAGGTGAGATGAACTCCCTTATCATAATTTACCAAATGCATTGAAGAGTTTTATTTATTTATTATTTAATTGTTTGACAGGTGGTGGCTTGCTTCTGATGATTTGCAATGGTCAGCTGATTGCTCACTTTGCATGCCAAAATGACCGAAGTTATGTTACCTTTGTCATTTAAAAAATATCAGAAATCTAAGCTCTTTTTGGATCAAGTTAACCAAGACAATGGGATCTAAATGGTTCTGTAATAATGTATGAGATTTGTTTTGAAAGTGCAATATTGTGTGGAGCGTTTACTTCCGTCAAGGTCAATTTTGACTCATTTTGCACTTTTTTACGATTGTGAGGGTGGAGATAAATTCTGAAATTTTACCAGCATGGATTCTCCACACTGAAATTCCTGTGCCATTCAAATGTTGCTCAAAGTAAAAAAAAAATTCAAAAGTGGCATTATTTTTTGCACAAAGTCGTTTGACATGCTTATAGCTCCCATATTTAATAAATATACACTTTTTGATAATTATACTTGTGTACTTTTATATCTGTAGAGACGCGAAAACATGTATTCTGGTAGTTTTAATGGGGGCAATTCTACTTTGTGGTTTTATGTTCAGAAATAATCTCACCTGGTCATTGAATATTCACTCTAGTAGTACTTCACTTATTTAAGAACAACATACTGCATTTACAGTTGTGTCATAGGTGTACTAAACTGTATTTTTTTATATTTTGATCAATGTATTTATGCACTGTGAATTCACAACAGCTGAAAAATCCCTAACCACTAAATACAGAAATATAAGTTGCTCAATTTTGTAATGCTGAACATTTTCTAAGACATAAATGTGCCATTATTACTGAAAAATATCTGGTCTTTTATCCTTCTAAATGATACATTTAGATTAAGAGGTATTTGAACTATGACTTTTGCCTGTACCACAATGTGACTGAAAATAAAAAAAACACTATCATTTGACTCAAGAGTAATTTTTGTAGCTTTTTAGTTTATATTAAAAAGTTTATAATATAATTAAAACACATTACATACATTTATTGCATAGAAAATAAATACTTTATACAATCGCTGCTGTTAGAGACCATTTGATGTAATCAGATTATGCAGTTTTCTTGTAGGAAAACCCTAAGAAGGTTTCAGTCGTCCCACCATCTGAGCACCTGTCATTCATGGAGGCAGGCACGGGCTGTAGCGTGAACTCGGGGTCGATGTAGCTGATG